>NC_135237.1:456243560-456401208 GCF_051348905.1 Ranitomeya variabilis
AAAAACTGAACACCTTCTTAGAAAATCAAACCTTTAAGATGGAATCTATCCGATCCACCGTAAAACTCCTGTTTCCCCATTGCTTTATGACGGTTCTGGACTTGAAAGATGCGTATTACCATCTACCAATCTTTAAAGAACATCAACAATATCTCCGCGTGGCGGTTGTGTTGAATGGATGTATACGGCACTTTCAGTATACAGCAATGCCCTTTGGACTATCAATTGCTCCAAGGGTGTTCACCAAGCTAATGTCGGAGGTAATGTCATATCTAAGATTAAAAGACACCCTCATAATCCCATACCTAGACGACCTTCTGGTAGTGGGAAGATCCCCCTCACAATGTCAGCAAAGATTAAGTCATATGATTTCATCCTTACAGAACTTAGGATGGTTAATAAATTGGGAAAAATCTAGACTGATCCCGACAACTCGGCAAACATTTTTGGGAATTATATTAGATTCTATAAGCCAGAGATGTTTTCTCCCAGAATCTAAACAGATAACAGTTAGGGGTAAAGTTCAGTCTATAATAGATAAACCTGTAATTTCCCTCCGGGAAGGCATGTCCTTGCTTGGCTCCTTCACGTCATGTATTCCAGCGGTTCCATGGGCCCAGTTCCACTCGAGGTGCTTACAGTATGCAATTTTACATGAGGACATAAAATTACAGGGGCGATTAGACGGTAAAATTTCCCTTTCCAGTAACGTAATCCAATCTCTAACCTGGTGGCTACAACCAGACCATCTAGCTAGCGGGGTTCCCTGGGTGGTTAAACCCTCAAACATAATATTTACGGATGCCAGCCCTGATGGTTGGGGGGCACACTTAGGGGACCAGATTGTCCAGGGGCTATGGTCGGTTGCAGAATTAGACGACTCGTCTAATAAAAAAGAACTAAAAGCCATCTATCATGCCCTATGTGAATTCCTCCCACAGCTACACGGAACACATACCAGGGTACTCTCAGACAACATGACATCAGTGGCTTACGTCAATCATTAAGGAGGAACAAGATCAGGCACTCTCATGTCTATAACCGAAGACATCTTGACTATAGCCGAAAATCATCTTCTGTCCCTATCAGCGCTACATGTCCGAGGAATAGACAACGCAAAAGCAGACTTTCTCAGTCGTCATACCCTCCATCAGGGGGAATGGGTGTTAAATCGTCAGATATTCAAAATGATAACTATAAAATGGGGTATACCCGATATAGATCTCTTTGCTACAAGGGACAACAGGCAGGTAAAAACATTCGCCTCAATGTTCCGAACCGACAACCCCGATGTTCTCGACGCCCTCCAGGTTCCATGGACATATCAGAAAGCATATGCCTTTCCCCCGATGATTCTCCTTCCAACAGTGATCAGGAAGATAAGGGAGGACAGAGCGAATGTAATCTTAATTGCTCCATTCTGGCCAAAGAGACCATGGTTCTCCCTGCTCAGAGCCATGTCCATCTCGGATCCATGGATCCTCCCAGAAAATCAGGATCTTCTCTTCCAGGGGCCCTTCAACCACCCTCATGTGAAGGGTTTACGGTTGACAGCCTGGGATTTGAGAGGCAGCTGTTAAAACTAAGGGGCTTCTCTGATAAAGTAATTGATACCCTATTGCTGAGTAGGAAAAGATCTACTACATCGATCTATGTAAAAGTATGGAAAAAATTTCTAAGCCTCTATCCCTCAGCCCTGTCAAAGGAGATTCCAGTCTCTATTATTCTTGAATTTCTCCAAAAAGGACGTGATTTAGGCCTTTCAGTTAATACCTTAAAAGTACAAGTTTCTGCACTAGGGGCTTTGTATAGTCACAATGTTGCGGGTGATAGGTGGATAGCCAGATTCATTTCAGCCTGCCAGAGAGCAGAACCAGTCCAAATTCCCCACTTACCGCCTTGGGATGTTAATCTAGTCCTTGAAGCCTTAACAGATCACCCATTTGAGCCTCTACACTCTGCTCACATTAAACACGTCTCCCTCAAGACTGCTCTTCTTGTCGCCTTAGTATCGGCAAGAAGGGTAAGTGACATACAGGCGCTATCAGTAGATCCTCCATTTATGTCAATATTTCCAGATAGGATTGTCCTAAAAACAGACCCTTCCTACCTACCTAAAATGTGTACAAAATTTCATAGATCTCAAGAAATCCTTCTTCCTTCCTTCTATGATAACCCTACTAATCAGGAAGAGGAGAACTACCATACTTTAGATGTGAGAAGGGCTGTACTAACCTATCTAGATAGAACTAGCGCCTGGAGGAAGAGCAGGGCTCTTTTTGTTTCCTTCCAGGGTCAAAGAAAAGGAGCTGGTATTACAAAAGGCACCTTATCCCGATGGATTCGGGAGGCGATATACCTGGCCTATTCGTCTAAAGGGGAAGATCCACCTGAGACTGTGAAGGCACATTCCACCCGGGCGATAGCATCATCCTGGGCAGAGCGAGCAGAGGTTCCGATAGAACTCATATGTAAGGCCGCAACCTGGTCATCTCCTACTACCTTCTATAGTCACTATAGACTAGATTTATCTGCCTCCACTGACCTGTGTTTCGGTAGATCAGTTCTTAACACAATAATCCCCCCCAAATAACTATCTCTGAAAGTCTCTCAGTGGGTGCTGTCGTGGCGAAGAGAAAACACCGGATTACGTACCGGTAATGCTCTTTTATAGAGCCACGACAGCACCCCTTCACTTCCCTCCCTTATATATATTAGTTTGCATATAGCACTGTTAAGGGTGATTGGTTCTTGTAAATATAAGTAATTATATTAAGATAAGTGATGGTATAAGAATTGCCTACTAAAACTGTTGGGCGGTTCCTCGCAATCTCTGTAACCCAAACTGTGGGAGCGAGGGGGACCGCCCCTTTTATCTCTCCGTAGGGTTTCCTGTTCCTAGGGGCGGATCCCCTCTCTCAGTGGGTGCTGTCGTGGCTCTATAAAAGAGCATTACCGGTACGTAATCCGGTGTTTTGTCTAAATTGTTAATGATTTTTTGAGGTCAGGTGAAGACCTCTGGTAGATCACTGTTCAGGATTGAGCCCCAACAAATACACTTAACATCCATGTTACATGCAGCAGGATGTGGAGGAGGAGCAGCAGCTGATGGATATGGAGTAGTGATGAGTGAGTGTACTCGTTGCTCGGGTTTTCCAGAGCACGCTCGGGTGGTCTCTGAGTATTTGGTCTCAGGTGGTCTCCGATTATTTATGACTGCTCGGAGATTAAGTTTTCATCGCCTCAGCAGCATGATTTACAGCTATTAGCCAGCTAGATTACATGTGGGGATTACCTAGCAACCAGGCAACCCCCACGTACTCAGCCTAGCTAATAGCTGTAAATCATTCAGCTGCCATGATAAAAATTAAATCTCCGAGCAATAACAAATACTCGGAGGTCACCCGAGCAACGAGTACACTCGCTCCTCACTAATATGAAGCCGTTATTGAGGTTGCACAAGCAGTGGACGAGGCTAACAGAGTAAAAATTACATTAGTGCAGCGCCCCAGAGTCCTGGTCGTTGTAGTACTGTGGCTCCGCCACTAAGGGGAGCCATGGTGCGTTCGATGGCACTGAAGGAGTTCCTCCAATCAGGTATCACAGACACCAATATGTTTCACAGCTGGGCCTCCGGGGGGAGCTAAGGGTGCTATTCATTAGGCCACTCCCCACCATAGTGGGTAAACTGGGGGTCAGGCAGGAAGTTAGTAGAGAAAGCTGACTGGATCGAACGAAGCAACACCTAGTGAGAGAGGGTGTTGTGGAGGAAGAGACAGTAGGGTCTCTGCCAGGGGTGGGATCCTGGCAGAGGCTTGGCATTGAAAGAACGTAACGGGACCGTGCCTGCTCAGAATAGCGGCGGTGCCCTAAGAAAAGATTAGAAGCGAGATAGATTGTGCTGAGTGAGAAACGAAATCAAGCAGAAGGAGAATACCAGCAGGGATTTTGTTGAAAGAGGCAGCACCTTGCTGAGGCGCATTACCGGTGGCCGGAACGCCGAGGGAGTGGAATAATATACAGCTTTAAGCCATACTCCAAACAGCGGCAGGACAGTCAGTCTCAGGCGGGCTGTCTACCACATATCACCTATGAAGTCTTGGGGGGCAATTGCGGGAGAGGGGCGTCTCTAGGGTCCCGGAAGAACTCCAGGCCTACCTGACAAACGGGTGCCGTTCTTACTGTAACATCAGGAAGGGACGGAAGATTAGCAGAAGATCAGTTAATCGAGTTGTGAGGGAACTTAAGAAACAGACACAACAGTTGTGGGGTACTTTCCGTAAGCACAGCAGGGAAGGACTACAACACAAAGCGCTAAGAAGGAAGGCACTGATTTCCACCTGTGAGGAGAACTCTGGAAGTGCCATTGGACCGGCCGGACTTGCGCAGCCTGGTGGACCGGATTCCGGACTGAGGACCGAGAGATCTCCAGTAAAGAGGTAATGAGACTGCAACCTGGTGTCCTCGTTATTTACCGCGACCTGCACCCCACAACTGCACCGCTACACCACCGTTAACAGCACCTATTTGCAACGGACGTCCCCCACTGACAGACAGGGCCACGGACCGGGTCTAGCCACCGTGACAACCCCAGGACTGAGATCCCAGAGGCCCGGCTCCGGGTACCCCTCGGCCCTGCGGCGGTGTGGGGGCGCTCCAAATCTTGGCGTCACGAACAGGATCTACTTAAGCCTGAAGAATCAGGTCATGTGTGCCTAGAGACTGTGATTTACTGTACTTGAACCGTACTTTATTGAAAAGACTGTGTGTTGTGCCATTTGCCGCCAAAATCCGCCGCCATTGCAGCGCTGAGGAGAGCGCAGGAAGAGAAGAGGGGCGTGGAGTGGGCGTAGACAAGTTGGAGAGCGCGAACAGCAATGGCCGCCCAGTCTAAATATTTCTGTGTGTTGAGGACGTGCCCGTCAACAGCAGAGGTCCGCCTCCTGATCCTGGCCGGAGGGTGGAGACCATGGGGACGGGGCCGCCCACGGAAGAGACCGCGGGAAGAAGACGCGGGAAAAGAACAAGAAATGGCGGCACCAGGAGCACAGCGCGGAGCTGACCCGGCCCAGTCCGAGGCCGCACAAGCTGGGACAGGCTCCGAAACGCCAACGCTGCGGGGTCTGACCCTCACCGAGCCACTGTTGGGCCGACCCCCTGTGCCACTGTCCGAAGAATGTGTGGCTGCAGCCGAGGCCCGACAGCTGGCCCGCCGCCTGAAGGCTGATGCCCGTGCCCTCACCCGGGTGGGCCAGCCCACCGAGATCAAGTTGTCTCCTGTTGCTGCTTACCCGGCCGCGGCGGAAGGTACGCTACCCGCACCGGGCCTGAAAATCATGCCGGATGCTGAGCACTTACGGCGTCTTATGGCAGAGTGGCGGAGCCGGCCCCAGGCGGAGCAAGTTAATTTGATTAGTGTTCCGGAGATTCCGTCCTCACACTGGGGTGTGGTGGTGGCCTTCAACCCCCGGTATGGAAGAGGGGTGATCCAGGAAATTGGAGAACCATTGCAAAAGGGGGATCAGGTGACCTACAGCCGCCACCAGAACCCGCTCGGGTGGTATGCACGGAATGTTCGGCGGTGTATGTTTGGAGCCGCGACCCTTACCACCTCGGACCTGGTCCCAGGAGCACCCGACCTTGTCACCATCGCGACAGTGCGCCTGGTAGCGGCCACCGAGTTGGCCAGTCGAGTTCATCTGCACGTTCGAACCGCGGACACTGGCACCACCGTGGCCGGGGGGCAGGAGCCCAAGCCACCTGAGCAAGAGTAAACCTCGGAAACCTGAAAATGTAAATAGTTACTGTTTGTTCTTTAAGTTGCTGCTAAACCCGTCCAGGGTAAACTTTAAAAAGGTGACCCCTTTGTTGACCCGGGGTCACTATTGTTGTTTTCTTGAAGTTTTGCACAAAGTTACACAAACTGCGAAATCATGGACTGTGCATGATTTGAACTTTCTTGTAAATAGTTTGCACCTTCTTAAAGGTGCTTCCTACTGGTTTTGTTTAAAGACATTTTGCGAAGATACCATTCCGGAGCCTTTGCATGGACTGGTAGGCTGAGAAGAAGAGCTACCTCAGAAAGACTTGATCTCCTCTTAAAGGGGAGGTTAGAATTGAACTTTAAAGTGATACTGTTTTAGAACAGTAATGTCGAGATAATGCTTTGAAGGAAATGTAACTGTTTTTCATGGAAAAGTTATGTGTGTTTAATTTGTTTAAAATGTGAAACCTAGATAATGTTCTTTGAAGAGAAAGATGCAGAAAGCCCGTAGGGGTAGATGTAGAGTTCCGTTTAACTGAAAGTAAAGAAGTAATAACGAATGTGAGGATAGAAGGTAAACCCTGCGTCCCCATAGAAAGTTAGTTCGTTACTAAGGACAGAAAGTAGACCCGTAGGGGTGAGTGAGTCCTTATAGGAGCCAAGCAGAGTGTGCTCCATGCTCTCAAATTGAAAGGAATGTTATGTCTATACTATGTATAGTAGAGAAAGGCAGTAGGCCCTGGCTGAACGGGGCGGTCCTGTAAAAGAAAGGAGAGGCAGTAGGTCTGGTGCCATAGGGACAGGCGGTCCTGCAGGTTCAAAGTAGGAGAATGTGAAGTTACCTTGCCCTGTAATGTGATTATAGGAAGGCCTTTGCTAAACTAAGAGTGTATGTTTCTTAAAGGCAATGTTAATTTATTGTTCCAGCATTTGCACTTAGTAGAATACCCGGTTGGGTAATGAGAGTTAATTGTAGCCTGTTGCTATGATATTTGATTATGTTTTGTAACGTTAAAGTGTCCTCACCTCCCATAAAGGGAAGCCTGTTCAAGTATGCTTATTGTTTTGCACTCAACAAATTTGTATGTCTTTTTGCTAACCTGTATTGTTGTTTTCTTCCCAGTCCCGGAGTACTGTGTTTAACCAGGGGGGAGTGCAGCGCCCCAGAGTCCTGGTCGTTGCAGTACTGTGGCTCCGCCACTAAGGGGAGCCATGGTGCGTTCGATGGCACTGAAGGAGTTCCTCCAATCAGGTATCACAGACACCAATATGTTTCACAGCTGGGCCTCCGGGGGGAGCTAAGGGTGCTATTCATTAGGCCACTCCCCACCATAGTGGGTAAACTGGGGGTCAGGCAGGAAGTTAGTAGAGAAAGCTGACTGGATCGAACGAAGCAACACCTAGTGAGAGAGGGTGTTGTGGAGGAAGAGACAGTAGGGTCTCTGCCAGGGGTGGGATCCTGGCAGAGGCTTGGCATTGAAAGAACGTAACGGGACCGTGCCTGCTCAGAATAGCGGCGGTGCCCTAAGAAAGGATTAGAAGCGAGATAGATTGTGCTGAGTGAGAAACGAAATCAAGCAGAAGGAGAATACCAGCAGGGATTTTGTTGAAAGAGGCAGCACCTTGCTGAGGCGCATTACCGGTGGCCGGAACGCCGAGGGAGTGGAATAATATACAGCTTTAAGCCATACTCCAAACAGCGGCAGGACAGTCAGTCTCAGGCGGGCTGTCTACCACATATCACCTATGAAGTCTTGGGGGGCAATTGCGGGAGAGGGGCGTCTCTAGGGTCCCGGAAGAACTCCAGGCCTACCTGACAAACGGGTGCCGTTCTTACTGTAACATCAGGAAGGGACGGAAGATTAGCAGAAGATCAGTTAATCGAGTTGTGAGGGAACTTAAGAAACAGACACAACAGTTGTGGGGTACTTTCCGTAAGCACAGCAGGGAAGGACTACAACACAAAGCGCTAAGAAGGAAGGCACTGATTTCCACCTGTGAGGAGAACTCTGGAAGTGCCATTGGACCGGCCGGACTTGCGCAGCCTGGTGGACCGGATTCCGGACTGAGGACCGAGAGATCTCCAGTAAAGAGGTAAAGAGACTGCAACCTGGTGTCCTCGTTATTTACCGCGACCTGCACCCCACAACTGCACCGCTACACCACCGTTAACAGCACCTATTTGCAACGGACGTCCCCCACTGACAGACAGGGCCACGGACCGGGTCTAGCCACCGTGACAACCCCAGGACTGAGATCCCAGAGGCCCGGCTCCGGGTACCCCTCGGCCCTGCGGCGGTGTGGGGGCGCTCCATTAACAATGTTGGCCATGACTACCAACCATTGCAGCGTGGTGCAGAAAATGAACTAGCAGTGTCCTAGGTCATTTTGCAGAACGGATGCCTGACATCTACATGTATGATCAGGAGGCTCCTCAGTGCTCCATGCAGAGTCAACACTTCCCTGCATGTTCTAGCACTACAGCTAAAACATATACACAAGGCAGCAGCAGCTGACATGGTGGCCCATGTTATATCTGCTGCACCAACTTTATGCATGTCAACAGTCACACCTCCTGAACAGTCAGGTTTAGTTGTACTAGGTTATTCTCCACTGGCGTGGTAAACCTTATATATGTCAAAATGAATCAGGCATGGATCAGTGCCAACTTTCATTTACCTACAGCTGATGCCAATGATGACATCGGCCTTACCATCTGCCTGTCCATGTCTCATTGCCTGCCCATCCTATTTTTCAACCGTGTGGCTTCTGCCACTGCACAGCCACAGATCTCTTGGCTATACACTGTTTTCTGGGGCTATGCTGTACTGCTTCCAGGGCTGCCATCGCAGACCCTACAATGCCAGACATCTTTTGGCTGATTCATAATTTTTTCTACCATTCAACTTCTGTAATGCCAACCACACATCTCCAGGCTGCCCACTGTGTTTTCTAGCTGTACTGTATTGCTGCTGAGTAAGGTGCACAGGAATCCGCTCCCTTATAGGGCTTAATTTTGCGTTATTTGTTGACAAGCCATTGCTTCTTTACTTTAAAAACAATTAACCTGTTCCTGTTCTAAATAAAGGGATCATTTTTGGATGACTTGAGGAAAAGACATTAAAATTGTTTAATAATTTTGAATATACTGTAGAACACATCAAAAAAGATTTTTTTTTTTACTCCTGGTTGAGAAGCCATTTATTCTTGAATTGTAAAATAGCACACCTGCAACTGATCCCTAAATAAGAGAGTTTTGGGATGGTCGTGTGAAAAAAAAAATTCAGTTAAGAACGAAGCTCTTTATATTCTCAAACAGAGATAATTTTAGCACCACCCCATGTGAAAAAGCCATGGCTTTTTCAATTTGAACCACCCGTGTATAAACATCTTATTTTTGGTCTATTTTTTTATCATTTAAGCAGTCTTAAGAGACTGTTATTAGAGTGTGTTGTTAAATTGCCTCTTGGTTGCGACCATTTTTTCCCCTTAGCCAGAGAGGCTACGGTCACTTGGACATTAATACAGCTATGTTTGTATTACAGAGTTCAAAAGGGTTTAATATAGTTCTGGGAGACAGCGGAGTGTTATAAACATCTTTTCCAGTCAATTCAAGACTTTGCAGTATTCAGATTTGCAGTGAGAAAATTAAATTGTTGGGGAAAATTTGGTGAATCTGGCAAATTCGAATTTCGAAAGATTTGCTCATCTCTATTTGAACATATAAAGATTCAAACTGGGGCTCAGTTCATGCAGCTACATGAATACTTTTGTTTCCCATACATATTTCCTCATAGATGGTAAACTCTTGCCAGTAGGGCCTTCACTACCTTTGTTTGAGTTGTTGAACTATGTGTTACTCTAATATCTGATATTGTTTGTACATGTGATGTGCGTAGGCCTTGAGAAAGTGTGTGTACACGTGAAACAGCCGTAGATCATCTTGGAATACGACTCCTCCCGTACACCTGCTATTTGTCAAATAATAACTGGAATTTGATATTTGAGTGCCGTGGATTATATCTTTCTCATTGTTTGTAATGTACCCTCTGAATTATAGAGTGCTGCGTAATATGTTCACGCACTATAATAAATTTATTTTTTATTAGTAGGAGTAGTTTACACAATGATTATTTGTGGTTGCGCGAACACACTGGCCATTCACATTAGACACGAGTCTCTAATACACTCCTCAACATTGAAATTGCATCATCAAAAATGAAAAGTCCTGAATTAAGTAAATCACAAGCTCGATGGAAATGATATGCAAGTTATGAAAAAATGGAAACAAAGTTTTCAAAACATCTCACAATTTTCAAACTTTTAATTTTTATGCCCTTAAACCAGAGAATTATGCCACACAAAATAGTTAACAAATAACATTTCCCACATGTCTACTTTATATCAGCACAATTTTTAAACTTTTTTTTTTAGTTAGGAAGTTTGAAGTATTAGGCTAGGGTCACATTGCGTTAGGGCAATCCGTTAAGCGCATAGCGCTAGCGGATTGCGCTAACGCAATGCTTCTCTAGGGTCCGCGTTCGGCGTCCCCGCTAGCGCAGATCCCCGATCTGCACTAGCGAGGAACGGACCTCGGGCGTGCCGCGGACGCTGCAAGCAGCGTCCGAGGTCCGTCACTCAAATGACGGCACAAATCGCTAGCGCACGCCCAATGTGGGCGGGCGCTAGCGACGCGTTCCCCATTACAGGCTATGGCGGCGTTAACGGACTACGTTAACACCGCGTTATGCCGTGGTGTAACGTAGTCCATTAAACGCGGTCACATAACGCAATGTGACCCTAGCCTTAAAAGTTTACCAGCGGTTTCTCATTTTTCAAACTAAATTTACAAAACCAATTTTTTTAGGGACCACATCACATTTGTAGTGGCTTTGAGGGGCCTATATGACAGAAAATACCGAAACATGACACCATTCTAAAACCTGCACCCTTCAAAATGCTCAATACCACATTCAAGAAGTTTATTAACCCTTCAGGTGCTTCTCAGGAACTGAAGAAATGTGGAAGAAAAAAATAAACCTTTAACTTTTTTCACAAAAATTTTGCTTTACACCCATATTCGTTTATTTTCACAAGGGTATTAGGAGAAAATGGACCCCAAAATTTGTTGTGCAATTTCTTCTGAGTACACCAATACCTTAAATATAGGGGAAAACTACTCTTTGGGCGCACAGCAGGGCTCGGAAGTAAAGGAGCACTGTTTGAATTTTTTAACACAAAATTGGTTGGAATCGTGAGCAGATTCCATGTTGCATTTGTTAAGCCCTTGATGTGCCTAAAAAGAAGAAACCCCCCATAAGTGACACCATTTTGGAAACTAGACCCCGCAAGGAATGTACCTAGATGTCTGGTGAGTACCTTGAACCCCCAAATTTTTCACAAAAGTTTATAATATAGAGCTGTAAAAATAAAAATAACATTTTTTTTCCACAAAAATGTTTTTAGCCCCACATTTTTTATTTTCACAAGAGTAATAGGAGAAAATGGACCCCAAAATATGTTGTGCAGTTTCTCCTGAGTATGCAGCAACCACATATGTTGAGGAAAACTACTGTTTGGGTGCACGGTAGGGCTCAGAAGAGAAGGAGCGCCATTTGACTTTTGGGCTCAACATTGGCTGGTATTAGTGGACGCATGTCTCGTTTGGAGAGCCCTTGGTGTGCCTAAACTAAGTAAACACCCCACAAGTGACCCCGTTTTGGTAACTAGACTCCTTAAGGAATGTATCTACATGTGTGATTAACATCTTGAACCCCCAGGTGCTTCACAGAAATTTATAATGTTGAGTCATGAAAAGAAAATATCACATTTTTCTACAAAAAATGTTCTTTTAGCCCCAACTTTTTTTTAACAAGGGTAACAGGAGAAAATGGAACCCCAAATTTGTTGTGCAATTTCTCCTCATAACGCAGATTCACCATATGTGGGGGAAAACTACTGTTTGGGCGCACAGCCGGGCTCAGAAAAGAAGGAGTGACATTTTCGAACGCAGACTCTGTGGTAGTGATGAGCGAATGTGCTCGGATAATGTCTTATCCAAGCACGCTCAGGTGTTATCCAAACATCTGGGAGTGCTCGTATATTATGTTTGAGTTTCTGCGGTTGCATGATTTGCGGCTGTTAGACAGCCTCAACAGATGTGGATTTTATATTTTTGTTACGCAATCCCCACATGTTGAGGCTGTCTAAAAGCCACAAATCATGCAGCTGCAGGGACTTGAACATAATATACGAGCACTCCCAAATGCTTGGATAACCCCTGAGCATGCTCGGATAAGACATTATCCAAGCACGTTCACTCATCACTAATTGACACCACATGTGGCTCACAGAATTTTATACCATTGGTCGGTGAAGAAAGAATACATTTTTACCACTAAAATGTTTTTAGCCCAAATTTTTTAATTTTTCTAAGGGCTAGTAAGAAAAAATGGACCTCAGTTTGTTGTAAATTTTTCTCCTGAGTGTGCCAATACCCTACATGTAATTGGGAAATACTTTTCAGGCATAGTGCAAAGCTCAGAGGGGAAGGAGCACCATATTATAGTACAGATTTTACTGTTATGGTTTGCGGGTACTATGACCAACTGGGATAGCCCCTGAGGTGCCATAACAGCATAACCCCCATAAGTGACCTCATGTTGCAAACTCTTCACCTCTCAATGAATTGATCTAGGGGTGCGGTGATCATATTGACACCGCAGGTGTGTCATAGAAGTTTATAACATTGGGCAGTAAAGAAACAATTAAATTTTTACTACCAAAATGTTGTTTTTGCCCCAGATTTAACATTTATTTTCACATGCGGAAATGGGTAAAATGGCACCTAAATTTGGCCCACAATTTCTGCTGAATGTAGAAATACCCAATATGTGGCTGTACAGTACTGCTTAGCCATACTTCGAGACTTGGCAGGGATGGAGCAGTATTTGCCTCCTGGAGTGCAGATTTTCCTAGAATAGTTTCCAGTACATGGTGGTGCCCAGTGCGTTGTAGTGCCCAGCTCATGCTACTGAAGGGTTCAGTCTGAAACACGTATTTCAGAAATTTGCAAGAAAACCCTGGTGTAAGCGCTCAGCGAAGATTGCAGCATTTAGGGGGTTAAACTGCCAGAAGTGATGCATGCTTTGCTCCTGGCAGTGAGAGCCAGGTGTCAGCTATGATGTTGAAAACCTTGCGGCGATTGTGCATGCACAGCTTCTGTGTGTGCAAAATCACAATGACATACCCAGTACGTCAAAGATCAGGAATTCATTGCCCTCCATGACGTACTAGGTACGTCCAAGGTCAGAAAGGGGTTAAAAGACAAAATCTAAACTCAACGGTGAAGTGCATAGACCTCTATCCAAGCCTCCAGTGCGACCTTGATTAGCACCATGATAGCCTGTGAAAGTCGTGGAGTGAGGTCAATGGAGCACTTGCAGTTGAACGCCTGGCTCCTTGCCCAATTTTGTAAAAACACCTTTTGATCGTTTGTGTAAACACTGTTTGATGCCTTAGATTTGATAAGTGACATCCATTTTCACTTGTTCATAATCACTATGCTCCATTCTTCTACTTTGGTCATCCATCCATGCAGAGGTTCGCTACTGTGCATCTCTTGTCATTCCAGTTCATTGTTGTTCTTCCAACTACTGGGACATGCAATGACGAACAGTTCTGACATTTCGGCCAATGTGCTTAAAATGAACCTGTAACCCTCAAAATCGAAGGTGAGCTAAGCCCACCAGCATCAGGGGCTTATCTACAGCATTCTGTAATGCTGTAGATAAGCCCCCGATGTATCCTGAAAGATGAGAAAAAGAGGTTAGATTATATGCACCCAGGGGCGGTCCCGGTTCTGTTCTGGTCTCATGGGCGTCGCGGTCTGGTCCGGGGCCTCCCATCTTCTTACGATGACGTCCTCTTCTTATCTTGACGCTGTGGCTCCGGCGCAGGCGTACTTTGTCTGCCCTGTTGAGGCCACAGCAAAGTACTGCAGTGCGCAGGCGCTGGGCCTCTCTGACCTTTCCAGGGGCCTGCCTATTGCAGTACTTTGCTCTGCCCTCAACAGGGCAGACAAAGTGCGCAAGAGCCGCAGCCTGAAGACAAGTAGAGGACATCATCGTAAGAAGATGGGAGGCCCCGGACCAGACCGCGTCGCCCATCGGACCAGAACAGAACCAAGACCGCCCCTGGGTGAGTATTATCTAACCTCTTTTTCTCATCTTTCAGGATACATCGGGGGCTTATTTACAGCATTACAGAATGCTGTAGCTCATTACAGTAGCTCATCACTACTTGCAACAAGTTGCAATAACTGGTGGACCGACAATCAAGAGACATCACACAATCACTATAGACTTCATAAAAAAAATTTTGAGGCTTCATATTGTGAAAAAAATATTCTTTCAATCTGGGTTTTATGCTCCAACCACATGGTGCTTCCTTGATTTGCACAACCTTACAGCTTCATCTTCTTGGTGCTGCAATTTGTTTGTTGAGAAATGTATACGTAATGGAATCTATAAATCAATGGTGAAACATTTCCCTATTTATAGACTGCTGTAGCTTGGTAGCATCACCACTAGAGTAAGAAATCAATCGAAAAGATTGTAATTGTCCTAAAATTATTAAAAAGTTTGAAATCATAAAGGGATTGTCTGAATTAGAATTATCGGCTTTAGTCCACAAAAGAGCTACTTTTGTTCTAATGCTTTGGTACTGCAGGTCACCCTCATTTACTAGTAGGGGTCTCCTTAGATTTCTTTTTTGTTGGTGACGATTTGACTCCCAACAACCCAACCCATCAGCTGATTAAAGGGGCTGCAATACTTTGGAAGTGTCTTCTTATACTGTGTAATGACTATTAATGGTACTGCAAGCTTTCTCCTATAAAATTAATTGCAACCTGATGAATATTTTGTTATTGGAGACATTAAGAAATGATTATGTGTGACGTTGTACTTTAACCCATTAAACTTAGCCTTCATTTGGGTTCAGGTGATGTGGCCACAATACAGACAAAATTGGCAGTTTTCAAATTAAGGAAAGCGCCACATAACTTGGGACGAGAATCACAACTCAGTGCTCAGACTGGCCCTAACCTGAACGTGACAGCTTTGCAATCCTCATCCTAGTTATAGGCCGTGTGACTCTTTACCTAATTGTGAGCAACTTTGCAGATAATCTGCAGTATCAGATGCAACATAAGAAGCCTTCTGTACATGAGGAGCCGCGGGCATCAGCTGATTGTACGGATGGAATGTTTGACACAACAGTTTTCACATAACCTATGAAGTAAAATTGTTGTAAAACTTTCTTAGTTTTGTAAAGGTTCCTCTTATGATGGAACATGTTACTATGGTTGGTATCTTTTGTAATATCCTGTTTATTTTGACATCTGAAGTTAACATTTTCTTCCTCAATTTATACAATATGAAGAGTGTAACAGTAAGATAAACCTGTTCTTCATTCATAAATGCTGAGATAACTGCAATAAATGAATTTACTGACTAATTGGGATAATGCAATGTCAAGCTCATGTTACTCTTGACTGCTATAGTTTACCACAGTTCTTTCCCACCCGTAGTGGGGCTCAGGCTCACTGTATGTGGATCCCCACCTGATGACATGCTGACACTGTGGCATAGTGTGTTATAGTATTACGTGAACTTGGTACTAGAGTTATCACTGAAGATCACAGAAAAAAAGACCATACTTATCAACGCCTGGTCACAATACCAATACACTGCAGGATGCAGACCGACCCCCGTGATATGAGGCGGAGGTGTACAATACTGATGATCACTCACATATCTATCATCCATGAGGGGTGTGGCTGCTTAGTGTTATAGATGCACACAGATAAGGCTTGTAAGAGGAGCCAGTCACACAGGTACGTGTAGTGCACCATGCTGGCATACAGCCTATTAGTGACACCCATGCTATTAGGTCAGGTGCGAAGCAGTATGTAAGTGCACCCCACAAGCACTGACATCCTATGCCCCATCCTCCCCAACACTTCAGGGCCTACCTGCATCCTGCAAAGGTGAAAAAATACAAGAGGTATTTAGTTGCTATTATGGCCAAAATACGCAACGATTGGTGATCGATATGTGAGTGGTTGTGCTTCTTGAAACACTGTGGCCTGTTAACGTCCGCAGGGCCGGCGTTAGGGCCAGGCAGACTAGGCAGCTGCCCGGGGCCCCCACTACCTTGCAAGCCCCCAGCATCTACAGCAGAAGCTTCACTGATAATAGCATTATCAGTGAAGCTTCCGAGTAGAGACTGGTTAAGGACCTGTAGTGACATCACGATCAGGTGACCTGCCATGTGACCGTGATGTCACCACAGGCCATGTACTCTGGAAATGTTTGTAGCAGTAAAATAGGAGCCTGCAGTGAAGCACAGGAGCAGCGGCCACTGAACCTCCCCATCAGCGTGATTGAAGTGCTCATTGGCCAGCGCCCTGTCCTGCTGCACAGAGCCTCTGAGGGGAAGGGAGAGAGACCCAGCACCAGTAACAACCTGAGCCGGCAGATAAGTAAAGAGCACCGTCCCACTGTGTGTGTGCGGCTCCTGGTGATGATGGCTCCTGTCCTGCTGTCAGCAACTCCTGCTCTTGTCGGCAGTCCCAGCAGAGGAGAGGGCAGAAAGGTGTCTGCTGGGAGCAGGAGGAGCTGCATCTGATAGTGTGCATCATCTCATTCCCTGCAGCATAAAGGTGTGTGTGTGTGGTGTGTGGTGTGTATAGCGTGTGTCATGTGTAGTGTGTGCTTATGTGAATCACATGTATCAAATGAGCATTTGTTGTGCTGCATGTGTGTGCCGTGTATGTGTGTGTATAAGTGTGTCTTTGCTTGCCGTGTGTGTGTGTGTGTATATATAAGTGTGTATGTATGTGTGTGTATAAATGCGTGCCATATATGTGTTTAAGTGCGTGCCATGTACGTATGTGTGTATATAAGTGCGTGCCATGTGTGTGTTTGTGTGTGTGTGTGTATATATATATATATATATATATATATATATATATAATGTGTGTGCTATGTATGTGTCTGTGTATAAGTGCATGCCATATATGTGTGTGTGTGTGTATGTATATAAGTGTGTGCCGTGTACATGTATGTGTGTATAAGCATGTGTCATGTGTGTGTGTGTATATATATATATATATATATATATATATATATAATTTTTTGCATTATTCTATATAAACATACAGCGATAGTGTGTGTGTTCCATGCACATTTTAAAATATTGGTTGAACAGACTAGAGTGTGTGTGTATGTGTGTGTATACACAGCCCTGCTGCTTATAACATTATACTATATGGGGACAGATTGATCTACTAGTGTTCTGTCCCCATCATTCATCCTCAGACGGTGTAAAGAGGCCGAGAAACAAGAGCCAAACGACTTCAATGTTGTCAATCGCACGCATCAAACGGTCTGAACTCAACGCATGTAAATGCAACCAAAATGTGTGAGCGTCATGGTGCAATATGTATGTGAGCATTGGGGGCCTCATTTTAAACTTTTGCCTAGGGCCCCACTTTGTCTAAAACCGGCCCTGAACGTCCGGCAGCATATTGGTGTTGTGACCAGGCATTAGCAAGTATGGTGTGTTTTTGTTGCTGAGTTTTTTTGGATTTAATGTCCCGTATCTTTCAGTAAGTTGTTTTTTTTTAGTGTAAGGACTTGCAATGAGGACCACTGATGTCGGCTGCAAGCTTGTGTATTTTGCCCAAATATCAACTATTACCTTATGTATTTTGTATCTTTGCAGTATGCAGTCAAGTTATTTAGTATTGGTGGGGGGAATCGGGGTTTCTGTCCCTGTGAGGTGCACTTGCATAGTATTGGACAGTGTGCCTGATCTCATAATATGGATGTAATTCATAATCTGTGTGCTGGCATGATGCACTACACGTATCTGTGCAACTAGCACCTTAGATAAGTCTTATCCGTGTGCATCTATAATATAAGCATTGTAAGCAGCCATTCTTCTCATGGTGTCATGAGGGTATCACGTATTCCTGGAAGACCTAGAGTTAGACGGTCAAGTCGGGCAGGTCTTTAGAGATTGTGTGATTTGTGTCCCATATTAAATGGATTTAGTTTCTTCTGGTGTTGAAGAGATTAACGACCTATTGTATGCTGGTCACAAGCTCCATTTCAGCGGCTTCTGATCTGGTCATTACCTCTTCCTATATAAACTAGCCAGATTGTCTTGTCCATACCGGTGAAAGACTCCTATTCATGTGCTGTGTGCTAAAGCTAAGTGTTTGGAGTAGGGTTGTTGTAGAAGTGTTCTGTGGTTTGCTGTAGTACGTTTGTGTTTATCTCCTGGTCCCTCTTCCTGTTTAGTTCATTCCTCCCTGTATCTATCCTCCTCCCTATTGTTGGTTAGTGCTTTTGTATGATAGAGGTTTTCTGTTAACCCTGTTTTGTCGTTGGTGTCTTGTTTACATTACATTTCTACCCCATGCCTCATTGGGGGGACAGACCAGGGTTTAACAGAAGCATAGTAAGGTCGGAGACCCAGGCCTCTCTACTTTCAAGACTACCCCGGGACAGGGATAGTTGGGGTCCCAGTTCCAGAGACAGTTTGAAACCCCCTTCTTTACCAAAGACTGTCACAGCGTAACACATGGATGATAGGTGTGTGAGTGGTTGATCACCAGTATATTGCATCTGTGCTACCTCTGTCTTTTACCACAAAGGCCTGTCTGCTTCCTGCTGTTCATTATTTTTGCCACCTGGTATTTGGAAGTATGGGCTTTTTTGTGTGATGTTTTTCGATTTAGGGCTAACATTATTAAGTTGGTCATAGGACTAAAAAGTGGGCATATTCGTTCCCCTGCATGAGGCCTCCTGTTTATGATCGGTAAACGTCAAGGAGGTTAGAGAACACACCTGTTACATCGGTCAGAGGCCAAAGGCTCAAAAAGCTACCTGACAGACTTGGCACACTCTATTCCATCTGACAGTTTTCAGAGGAACCCAGCATTTCACCCTTTATTATTATTATTATTATTATTTAACCCATGCACATGTATCTGGTCTTACAATATAGTCCACTGGATTGCTTCCATGGGAAGGCTGAGGTTTGGAGGAGCGAACCAGGGGCAAGAGGTGTCATCCCGAGATTAGCAATGAGTGTATATACCACTCAAGGTTATAGAATTCGTAGCAGAAAAAGTGGTCATAAAACTTAACTTTTAATTCAAGTATATGTGAAAATAACCCAAACGAAGAAAGTTCAAAAAAGTGCAGCGCTGCACTCAAAAAAATACACAATAAAAAGTCAACACTGACCAACACATAGGACCATTCCGCTCCTGGCAGAAAATTGACTATTCATAGTATAGAATTAGACACTGTACCATAAACATATCAAGTCAACACTGACCAACACATAGAACCACAAAGGTCCTGGCAGTGAATTGGCTATATAAATATATATACCGGTATAATATATATATATATATATATATATTTAGACCATGTACCAAAAACAATACAGAGCCCAAAGTTTTATCCTTAGTAAACAGATATCATATGTACCATCACTTTAAACAGAATAAATCAGAACAATCTCGCCCAAATCAGCCAGGAGCGGGGACTGTCAATTCAAATGGTGATGGGCACAGTAAACTGTACCACTACTCCCAACATGTTTCCTCTGGTCAAGATTCTTCAGGGGAGAACCAAAACAGTGGGACCACCCCACCATTGTAACAAATAGCATCCGCTGATATGGTACATTGCAGTCCATAAAGCGGTGCAGGAGAATTAAAATGAATTTCCTCACGGTAGCCGGGCTTTCAGTGTGGTGGCCAGGCAGCGTCAGAATGTTATTAATCTGCATATTAACCCCATATCTGCAAGTTATTAGCATTTTGTCATATGACAGGTTCGCTTTAACCTGCTCAAACTGGTGAAAGATAATTTAAAAAATATATAGAATTTTTTAAATTTGACATTACTTCTTGAATTTTCGTTTTCTATGGGACAAACAGTACTTTCCATTGGTGCCAGTTTGGGGTAAACAGGACTTGTTTTCTTTCATTGCTTCTTTTGTATGGGAGATGATAAAAACAATGATATTTCATAGTTATTACTTTTAAATTATTTTTTACAGCAACCACCTTGCAGAATAAATAACACATTGATTTGAAAGTGTGAATCATTGCTATAGTTTATTGTTTTAGTCTTTGTGCATTTAACTTTTTTCATGAACTTCAGTCTGTTCTTTAATCCATCGAGACGCAGACAATTGGTTTTCAAATATCTGGGAATTTCCCATTGAGAAACTCTTAAGGATAATTATTCACTAGTTCAGACCCACTCTGAATTTACATAGTAAAATCCACTGAACTGTAACCTTTGAGCTTTTCCATTTATATGCTTAGATAAGTACAGGCTTTATTTAAAGGGACACTATCATCAATAAATGACTTGTTTAACCCCTTAGTGATAGAGCCAATTTGGTACTTAATGACCGAGCCAATTTTTACAATTCTGACCACTGTCGCTTTATGAGGTTATAACTCTGGAACGCTTTAACAGATCTTGCTGATTCTGAGACTGTTTTTTTCGTGACATATTGTACTTCATGTTAGTGGTAACATTTCTTCGATATTACTTGCGATTATTTATGAAAAAACGGAAATATGGCGAAAATTTTTAAAATTTTGCAATTTTCAAACTTTGTATTTTTATGCCCTTAAATCAGAGAGATATGTCACAAAAAAATAGTTAATAAATAACATTTCCCACATATCTACTTTACATCAGCACAATTTTGGAAACAACATTTTTTTGTTAGGGAGATATAAGGGTTAAAAGTTGACCAGCAATTTCTCATTTTTACACCATTTTTTTTAGGGACCACGTCACATTTGAAGTCATTTTGAGGGGTCTATATGATAGAAAATAACCAAGTGTGACACCATTCTAAAAACTGCACCCCTCAAGGTGCTCAAAACCACATTCAAGAAGTTTATTAACCCTTTACGTGCTTCACAGGAACTGAAACAATGTGGAAGGAAAAAATGAACATTAACTTTTTTTTGCAAACATTTTACTTCAGAACCATTTTTTTTATTTTCACAAGTGTAAAAACATAAATTAAATAACATAAATTTTGTTGTGCAATTTCTCCTGAATACGCCGATACCCCATATGTGGGGGTAAACCACTGTTTGGACGCACCGCAGAGCTTGGAAGAGAAGGAGCGCCGTTTGACTTTTTCAATGCAGAATTGGCTGGAATTGAGATCGGATGCCATGTCACGTTTAGAGAGCCCCTGATGTGCCTAAACAGTGGAAAGACTCCACAAGTGACACCATTTTGGAAACTAGACCCCTTAAGAAACTTATCTAGATGTGTGGTGAGCACTTTGAGCCCCCAAGTGCTTCACAGAAGTTTATAAAGTAGAGCTGTGAAAATAAAAAATCGCGTTTGTTTACACAAAAATGATCTTTTCGCCCACAAATTCTGATTTTCTCAAGGGTAACAGGAGAAATTAGACCACAAAAGTTGTTGTGCAATTTCTCCTGAGTACGTCGATGCCCCATATGTGGGGGTAAACCACTGTTTGGGCGCACCGCAGAGCTTGGAAGAGAAGAAGTGCCGTTATACTTTTTCAATGTAGAATTGGCTGGAATTGAGATCGGACGCCATGTTGCGTTTGGAGAGCCCCTGATGTGCCTAAACAGTGGAAACCCCCCACAAGTGATACCATTTTGGAAACTAGACCCCTTAAGGAACTTATCTAGATGTGTGGTGAGCACTTTAAACCCCCAAGTGCTTCACAGAAATGTATAACGTAGAGCCGTGAAAATAAAATATCCTTTTCTTTTTCCTCAAAAATGATTTTTTAGCCTGCAATTTTTTATTTTCTTAAGGGTAACAAGAGACATTGGACCCCAAAATCTGTTGACCAGTTTGTCCTGAGTACGCTGATACCCCATATGTGGGGGGGGCACTGTTTGGGCACCCATCGGGGCTCGGAAGGGAAGGAGCGCCGCTTGGAATGCAGACTTTGATGGGATGATCTGCGGGCGTCATGTTGCATTTGCAGAGCTCCTGATGTACCTAAACAGTAGAAACCCCCCACAAGTGACCCCATTTTGGAAACTAGACCCCCCAAAGAGCTTATCTAGATGTGTGGTAAGCACTATGAACCCCAAACTGCTTCACAGAAGTTTATAATGTAGAGCCATGAAAATAAAAAAAATCATATTTTTTCCACAAAAATGATATTTTCACCCTCAAATTTTTACTTTCACAAGGGTAACAGGAGAAATTGGACCCCAAAATTTATTGTGCAATTTATGCTGAGTAGGCTGATACCCCATATGTGGGGGTAAACCACTGTTTGGGCGCATGGCAGAGCTCGGAAGGGAAGGAGCGCCGTTTTGGAATGCAGACTTTGATAGAATGGTCTGCGGGCGTTATGTTGCGTTTGCAGAGCCCCTGATGTACCTAAACAGTGGAAACCCCCCACCAGTGACCCCATTTTGGAAACTAGACCCCCCAATGAACTTATCTAGATGTTTTGTGAGAACTTTGAATGCCCAAGGGCTTCACAGAAGTTTATAATGCAGAGTCGTGAAAATAAAAAAAATAATTTTCCACAAAAAACATATTTTAGCCCCCAAATTTTTATTTTTGCAAGGGTAACAAGAGAAATTGGACCCCAAAAGTTGTTGTCCAATTTGTCCTGAGTACACTGATACCCCATGTGTGGGGGAGACCACTGTTTGGGCGCATGGCAGAGCTCGGAAGGGACGGAGCACCATTTGACTTTTTGAGCGCAAAATTGGCTGTGGCGTTTAGAGACCCAGTGATGTACCTAAACAGTGGAAACCCCCCAGTTCTAACTCCAACCCTAACCCCAACACACCCCTAATCCCAACCCGATCCATAATCCTAATCACAACCCTAACGATAATCACAACCCTAACCCCAAAACAACCCTAATCCTAACCCTAATCAGAACCCTAAATCCAACACACCCCTAATCCTAATCTCAACCCTAACCTCAAACCTAACCCTAATTCCAATACACCCCTAATCCTAACCTTAACCCTAATCCCAAACCTAACCCTAATCCCAAACGTAACCCTAATGCCAACCCTAATCCAAACCCTAACCCTAATCCCAACTCTAACCCTAACTTTAGCCGTAACCCTAGTCCTAACTTTAGCCCCAACTCTAACTTTAGCCCCAACCCTAACCCTAGCCCTAACCCTAAATTTAGCCCCAACCCTAACCCTAGCCCTAACTTTAGCCCTAGCCCTAACTTTAGCCCTAACCCTAACCCTAAATTTAGCCCCAACCCTAACCCTGAATTTAGCCCCAATCCTAACCCTAAATTTAGCCCCAACTCCTCTAGCTGCCGGCCGGCAGATCATAGCGGGTGCACTGCGCATGCGCCCGCCATTTTCTTACCGGAGGAAGAAGCTGGCGGCCAGGAGGGGACACAGGAGGACCCAGGGACACCAGTAAGTATAACAGGGTCCCCGAATCCCCCTATTTCTCTGTCCTCTGATGTGTGATCACATCAGAGGACAGAGAATTACACATAGCTTTTTTTTTGCGGTCGCCGGTAACAGTTAATTACCGGCGATCGCAAAACAGGGGTCGGTAAAAACCGACCCCGATCATGTTCTTTGGGGTCTCGGCTACCCCTGGCAGCTGAGACCCCAAAGATCTTCTGGGTGCCGGCTGGCGGGCACACTGCGCATGCGCCTGCCATTTTTTGGCCGGAACAAGATGGCGGCGCCCATCGGGAGCCACGAGGAGCACCGGGGGAGACAGCAGCTGCAGCTTTAATGAACCTTGTTATCCATGGGTTGCCTGCAATGTACTGATTGTATAATGCACCTATGGCTGCCACCTGTATTTTTAAAGTACTGACTGCTAAGCCTTGTTCCAGACCTTTTTGTAGGAATTCAAGTATTTTACTAATTGAAGCCCCATCCTGAACTTTTAGTTTGGAGATAGATAGGAACTTTTCCAGGTTTTCCCATAAGCTTTAGTAGTAACTGGTTTCCTACTTTTTAATAACGTAGACACTAAATTCTCCGAAAAACCTCTTTCTCTCAGCAGCCCCCCGTTCAAATTCCATGCTGTTAAATGGAGGTTCGCTGCATGAGGATGGAGAACTAGTCCCTGATATAGAAGGTCCGGAAGATCCAGTAGGATCCAGGGGTTGGAGATCAATAGTATTCTTAGCTAGGAAAATTAGGTTCTTTTTGGCCAAAATGGGGCTATAACTATCATTTTCGCTTTGTCTTCTCTGACTTTCTGTATAACTGCATGAATCAGGATAATCAGGGGAAAGGCATATGTTAGGTTGTGAGTCCATGGAATTAGGAAAGTAGCTAGCGCCTGAGGATGCCCCTTGGGGCTAAGGGAGCAGAATGCCGTTACTTTTTTTGTTTTTGAAATTGGCGAACAAATCTATTGCCGGAGTTCCCCACATTTTTGTAATTTGGTAGAAAACGGACTGATTTAGCGTTCACTCGCCCTGTTTCAGTTGAGTACGGCTCAGATAATCTACTTTCTGATTCTCGGATATGTAGTGCAGAGAGGGACAGTAGGTTTTCCTCTGCAAAGCTGAGGATCCTGGAGCAAGAATCCATCAGAGCTCGAGACCTGGTCCCCCTGATGGTTTATATATGCCACTGTTACTTGGTTGTCCGAAAATATACGGACATGATGTCCGAGTATGTAAGGCAGAAAAAATAAAAGAGCTTGACCCACAGCCCAAAGCTTTCTGGTTTGAGGAGGCTGTTAGTTCCTGAGTTCCCCAATCCCCCTGAGCAACTTTGTTCCCCATGTGAGCTCTCCAACCCGTGGGACTTGCGTCGGTTGTTATTATGTGGGATACTTTTGTCACCCAGGAGATACCCTGGATAGGTTGTTGTGTTTTCACCACGAGAATAGGGAATGAGTAGAGGAGGAATTTAGAGTTATGTGGCCCTCTAGATGATTTTTTAGTATTGATTGCTTTTCTAGTATATCCCATTGAAGCTCTCTTGTGTGTAATTGTGCCCAGTGTACTGCTGGTAGGCATGATGAAAGGAAGCCCAGTAGTGACATTGCTTTCCTTAATGTCATGGAGGGATTGTGTAGAGTTCTTGCTACCATTCACATAATGTTCTCTTTTTTTGCGGACTGGAAGCCGGCACTCTTGGATGTGAGAGTCCAATGTTAATCCCAAAAATTCTTGGATCCTGCAGGGCTCTAACCTTGACTTTTTTATGTTTATAAGCCAGCCCAATTTGTCAAGGTACTTATTACTTTGTCCCTCTGCTCTCTGCAGCTTTGGGCCAAGTTGCTTGCTATGAGAAAATCATCTAAGTAAGGGATTATTAATATGTTCTGCTCCCTTAGATGAGCCATCATTTCTTCCACTATCCTTGTGAACACCCGGGAGCTATTGATATCCCAAAGGGGAAGGCTTTGCACTGGAATTCTCATATTTGTCCATTTATGGAGACTGCTAACCTGAGAAATTTTCAGGATTGTTTGTGGATAGGAACGAGGTAATATGCATCGTTGAGATCTAACACGATCATGAAAAAGTTCGGAAATAGGATTTTTATGATGGATCTTATTGATTCCATCTTGAATTTTTGGTTTCTGACATATTTGTTTAAATTATTGCTCAATAGGTGCCATTTGGTTTTGACACTAGAAATAATGGGGAGTAGAATCCCCTCCCTGTTTCTTGGGGGGGAATTTCCTGTATTAATGATTTCAGCAGGGTTAGGATTTCGTTTTCTAGAGCTTTTTGTTCTGTTGCTGAGGATCTTGGTTGGGTTACCACATAATTTTGGGGGGGGGGTAAAGAGGAAAAAATCTATTCTCAACCCGGACTTTATTAGATTTAGAATCCATGAGTTGTTTGATATTTTTTCCCAGGCCGGAAGGAAGGAAGTTAGTCTTCCCCCCACCCTGGGGAGAATGTCACTTAGGCTGTGTGCACACGATGCGGATTTAGTGCGGATCCGCAGCTTTTTTTTCCGTGCAGAAACGCTGCAGTTCTGCAAAGTGATTTACAGTACAATGTAAATCAATAGAAAAAAAAATACTGTGCTAATGGTGCGGAAAAATCCGCATGAAAACCGCTGCGGATCAAAAGAAGTAGCATGTCACTTCTTTTGTGCAGAACTGAAGCGTTTCTGAACCCTTCCATTATAGAAATCCGCAGGGGTAAAAAACGCAGAAAATCCGCATCAAATCCGAAACAAAAACGCACAAAATCCGCATAAAAAACGCGTCAAATCCGCACCTGCGTTTTCTGCCAGCAGATGCAGATTTTGTGCAGAAAATTCTGCACCCCAATCCGCAACGTGTGCACATAGCTTTAGAGGGTTTTTTGTCTCGAGAAGAGTTACCAAAAAGGAACCCCCTGTCCTTCCTTCTTCCTTCATCCCATCTATTTTGCTCTCTGGGGGGGGGGTCTTCTGCAGAAGAATTTTCTGTTCCGAAAGGACTGTTTAAATGGTGTCGGTCACAGGTTCGGGAACCCCTTTTTCTTATCTCCCGCTTTCTGGAGTATATCATCCAGAGTTTCACCAAACAAGAATTTTCCCTCGCAGGGAATGGAACATAATTTAAGTTTTGTTTGAAGATCCCCTGGCCAGCTTTTAAGTCATAGGGTTCTCCTGGCTGCATTAGAGAGGGCTGCGGATATAGATGTTAAGCGGACAGAATCCACCGATGAGTCCGCTAGAAAAGCCGCTGCAGCCCTTATTACAGGAATAGATTCTAATATTTTGTTTCTGGGTGTGCCATCTTAAATCTGTTTCTCCAACTGGTCTACCCATACCATTAGGGATCTGGAGGTACATGTTGCTGCTACAGCTGGTCTTAAATGACCCCCTGCTGATTCCCAAGCCCCTTTAAGAAAGGTATCAGCCTTTTTATCTAAGGGGTCTTTAAAGTGTTACCCATATCCTCAAAGGGGAGGGTGAATTTTTTTTGAGGCTTTGGCTACGGCAACATCCAGTTTAGGAGCTTTGTTCCAGGATGTGGATGCTTCCTTTTCGAAAGGATATTTCCTTTTAAGAGTAGGTACTGAGAAATTTCTTCTGTCTGGCTTTTCCCATTCCTTCTTTTTTCGGACATTCAGATTTAAGGGAAAAGCTCTCCTTTTTTTTCTGTCCCAATCCCCCAAACATTATATCCTGCGCAGTTCTATCAGGACGAGGGTCTTCTACTCCCATAGTAGATCTCACAGCTTTCACTAGGGTATCTACTTCATCTAAGGGAAAGCAGTGGCGACCTGATTCTTCATCTAAGGAAGATGAGGAGAAATCGGATCTATCTGAGTCAGCGTCTTCCAAGGTAGAAGAGTCAGATTGAGAGTATACTGCTTCCTTTTTCTTTATTTTTCCCCTTTACTAAGGGATGCAAAGGCACTCTGAACTTGTGATCTGATTACAGACATTAGTTCAGAATCTGGGGTTTCCTCACATAACAATTGTTGAATACAGCAATTACAATTTTCCATGATACAGGCAAAGCTTTGTTACAGGTAGGACAGCACCTATTTTTCGTTTTCCCCGATCTCTTCTTTCCCTAGTAAGGGAAGAGAAGGAACCCCATTATAATAGTAAACTTTCTTGATGATCACTCACCATTCAGATGCGGACACAGGTACCGGTTCTGGAGGGGGGATAGGTTGTTGCGGAGGAAGATCCAGGGATGGTGGCTTGCTCACTGCAGCAGATCTGCTGCGCTGTGTAGAGTGGCTGCTAGACCCACTTCTCCCGTCTTTGTCTTTAGGGATCTCCAATTGCTGTTTGTGGTGATGCTGGTGCTGCTGCCTAAGCTGCTGTTCCAGGTTTTGCTGGTTATTGCTGTCCTCCATGACTTATAGGGGACGGTGTGCAGCAAGAATGTGTGCACTCCCCCTTTTTAAATCTGCCTCCACCTCTAGCGTTTTCGGCCGCCCCTCCTCTTGTGCCGCGTCAGTAGGGGAGCGTTCTTACTGCGCGCGCCTCAGGGACCTGTAAGCTCCGTTCTACTTCCGGAGCGGCGGCCATCTTTGTGCACCTTCCAGAGTGAACGCTGATAGACGCGTGCTCCCTGAGGTCCCGAGAGCCCCTATCTCCCTTTCGGAGTGGCGGCATGCTCCCCCCGTTCACCCTGAAGAACCCATCGGTTCCAGTGGTGGCGGACCGGACCTGCCATGGCAGGAGCCTCCTCGCTGCCGGATTTTGACTGGCCCGGCCCCGGTCCCATTTCTTCATCAGACGGCGTCTTCATGCAGGTACCATACTGAAGGTTCCCCGTCAGGGACAGGAAACCAACTGATGCGAGGGAGAGGTACTGCCCTTTTATCTGTAGGTTTCCTGTCTCTGAAGGGCGGATCCCCTCTCTCTGTGGTGCTGTCATGGGGGACTGAGAAATCCACATGTATATAGTCACAACAGTCAGACCCAGACCCTGTGCGTCGTATTGAAGTGTCTAATAGCAGGTGCAAAGGTCATTGTGAAGGAAGGAGGAGCAGGGTCAGCTGTGACATTGCATACTGTGATTGGTGGATCCCGATGTTAGAGGTATTACCCAGGGGTGGGATTCAGCCGGTTCTCCCCTTTTCGATGGAACCGCTTGTTAAAAAAGCAGCCATTTCCCTGATTCGGGGAGATTCAGAGCCGCGATCCAGTACCACACCTCCCAACCTTACCGTATCCCGCTGAGGAGTCCCGATTTGAGAGTGCCCCGTGGCCCAGCACTGCAGAGCTGCATCCCTCCACCCGCAGAGAGCCGCACATCACATGTATGACTGCCGCTGCTCTGTGCGCACAGGACCTATGATGAGGTCACAGGAGGGGAGGAGATAGGAGTTACATGATCAGGGGCCTCCGTGTATTGCGGGACTCTGCTGTGCTGTCATGTGCTGGACGGTAAGCTTATGTGTGGGGACAGGAGTTGTTTACAGTGTGGATGTAACAGAGCCGTGTGTGTGTACGAGGTGTGTGTGTATGAAGTGTACAGAGCGGAGCCGTGTGTATGAGGTGTACGGAGTGGAGCCGTGTGTACGAGGTGTACGGAGCGGAGCCGTGTGTACGAGGTGTACGGAGCGGAGCCGTGTGTACGAGGTGTACGGAGCGGAGCCGTGTGTACGAGGTGTATGGAGCGGAGCCGTGTGTACGAGGTGTAGGGAGCTGAGCCGTGTGTACGAGGTGTACGGAGCAGAGCCGTGTGTGAATGGGGTGTACGGAGCGGAGCCGTGTGTGTATGAGGTGTACGGAGCAGAGCCGTGTGTGTGCGAGGTGTACGGAGCAGAGCCGTGTGTGTGAATCAGGTGTATGGAGCGGAGCTGTTTGTTTCCGAGGTGCCCGAAGCGGAGCTGTGTGTGTGTATGAGGTGTACGGAGCGGAGCTGTGTGTGAATGAGGTGTACGGAGCAGAGCCGAGTGTGTGTATGAGGTGTACGGAGCAGAGCCATGTGTGTATGGTGTACGGAGCGGAGCTGTGTATGAGGTGTACGGAGCGGAGCCGTGTGTGTTTGAGGTGTACGGAGCAGAGCTGTGTATGAGGTGTACGGAGTGGAGCCATGTGTGTGTATGAAGTGTACGGAGCAGAGCCCCGTGTACACGAGGTGTATGGAGTGGAGCTGTGTATGCAAGGTGTATGGAGGGGAGCCGCGTGTGTATGGAGCAGAGTTGGGTCTGTACGAGGTGTACGGAGCGGAGCCGTGTGTGTAGGACTAACTATGTGTGGCCATTATACTGTACGCAATATCATGTGTGGCCATTATACAGTATGGAGCATCATGTGTGGCCATTATACAGTTTGGAGCATCATGTGTGGCCATTATACAGTATGGAGCACTATGTGGGGCCATTATACTGTATGCAGTATCATGTGTGGCCATTGTACTATATGTAGTATCATGTGTGGCCATTATACAGTATGGAGCACTGTGTGGCTATTATACAGTATTGAGCATCATGTGTGGCCATTATACAGTATGGAGCACTGTGTAGCCATTATACAGCATAGAGCATCATGTGTGGCCATATTTTTTTGTTTATAATTATTGTTTATGAAACAGTGTGATCAGCAGTGCTAAATGGGTGTGGTTGGGATGTGGATATGGGTGTGACTAGTTGTGAAATGAGTGTGGTCAGAGTCGTGGCCTAAAATTTGCCGCGGCGCTCTGCGCGAGCCGCAAACTTTATCCCTCTTTCCCTTCTTCAAAAGTTGGGAGGTATGGTTTGACTGCGCCCCTACTAGTATATGTTTGAGGAAAAGGTGTGTGTAAATGGGTGTGGCTTAAAAAAATGGGTGTGGTTTTCCTACACACAAACACAGAACTTGTTGTTAAAAATTTGAATCCCACCCCTGGTATTACCTGTCATTTTAATCTTGCCTCTGATGATATGGAGCCTTTCTGAAAACTCTTCCTGAAATTACAGGAAGTATAAGTCTAAAAAAAGCACTACTAGCCAGTGTGAAAGTTGCTAGATTACTTATTTTACAGTTATTTATTATTTAATAAAAATCTTGGTAAGAAAAAAAATCCTAAAAATGTAAACTGTAGTTCTTTTTTCTGGTGAACAGCTTCCCTTTAGAAAGGTTTGAAGTGATAATTTAACCTGAATGTCTCACCAGCTGAACTAGATGAGCGTGAAATTAATAATCCTCTGATTTAACTGAGCGACCATTAATCTTCCTCCTATGTCTTTTCATTTGTCAGAGTGAAGACTTGAAGATGTCCCCAGTCGCATACCCAGTTAGGGCAAATGGACTATATAAATGGTGGTCTCCCTCAGGGCCGGACTGGCCATCTGGCAATTCTGGAAAATGCCAGAAGGGCCTGTCTGGTTGTGGGCTGCCTTGTCTGCTACGTTGTTAACAGAATTGGTGTTCTCAAGATACCCATACTGTTAAGAGTTGTGTTGGAGCACAAAGTTGCGGACTCCGTCACTTACCCCAGCAGGTCATGGGTATCATTAGAAATATTGGTCTTGTAGAAAATCTTCCTTTCCTCCATCCAGGGTAATATTAGTAATATATCCCATCTGGTTCATGGGGACGGGGACAACATGGACCTGTGTGATTTCAAATGCCAGGGCTGAATTTCATCCCCAGTCCGTACCTGGTCTCTCTTGAGTAAGAACAAAAAAACAGTTCTGGTTGACTTTCTTCAATCATGAAAATGCAATATTTCCTTTTCTGTGCTGATCTTTAGAGTTATAGTAACTAACAAAACCCAAGGAAAAAACATAATTAGCATATACTCTATAGCATATTAATATAGAGGCAGTTATTTGGTTGGATCTTTTTTATATTCATTACCCCCATTGATACCTGTTTTTGTGCTTACCGGCCAACATTTTTTATCTTTGGGCAACTGTGTTATTGTATCACCTCCTTCTTTTATGTATCTGATCTTACGTCATTATGATGTTGCTTGTTCCACATTGTGTCTTTTTGTATTTAAAATAAAATTTAGATTTTTTTGTAGCTTTGACTCATCTTCTCCTGCATTTTATACTTACTTTTTTGAGTCTACTCTACTCCATTTTTTTCTTGGGTCAAGAAATGCATTACTTTGAGTCATGTTTAGTTGGAGACTTTTTGCATTCTTATTATGAGGTAAAATTGCAAAGTCGCTTGTTTTTACAAGTCTTTTGATATTTTACCTATTTAAGAAGTTTATATAATCCCTTAACAACCACTGATACTCCTTTTTAACTTCGGCAGTTAAGGGTACTTATTCCTCAGCGCTGAGAAAAAAAAAAGTGTACAGCGTCCCCCAGCATCAGAAAATTACCAGGAGTAGCTGAGACCCCGGAGAACATGATTCGGGTCGGTTTTTACCATCCCCAGTTTCATGATCGCTGTTATTCACGGAATAACATCGATCGCAAAAAAAAGTCAGATTTTCAATTAATTTCTCTCTCCCCTGATATGATCTAGCATACCATAGGAGAGAGAAATAGGGTCTCCGGAGCCCCCCCCCAGCACCTCCGCCATCCCCGACCCACGTGCTCTGTCCCCCGACCCTCTGCGTCGTCCTCCTGGAAGAAAATGGCATCCGCAGTGCGTCAGCCAAGATCTGCCGGCCAGTAACCGGAAACAATAGGAGATTTTTCCTATTGGTTCATTTTGATCACTGCGATAGACCCAACCTATTTGGCCATCTGGGAGGAGATTTTGAAAACACTCTTCAAAGTTCTTTTCACTTGATCACTCTGTATACTGAAAGTCCATTTGGGTGGAAAGAGAAATCAAATCAAGGGAGGAAGGCAAATTCTACCAGCAATTTCATCTGAGATCCAACTGGATAGGATGGCATAAAAACAGTCAAGACAGCCTTATTGTTCCAGACTAATTCAGCAGACGGAACTGTATGGGATTATGTCCCACAGAGTTAGTCACTTGTCTGAGCCACAGTATGGAATCTGTGGCTGAGTGAACCTGACCTGGTGAAATACTCTACGGGGGACAGACAGGAAGGATGGTAGAGAATGCATTAAAAGGATCGTCCTGCTCTTATTGCAGTCCAAGCTAAAACATCTCCTTATAAGAAGGAAAAATGTATGTCACTTTGCTGGGAATGTAACTTCAAGTGTACAGTGCTGTGGCAGGTGTTGAGGAGGCAGTGGTAAACCCACAGAGGTTTGAAGCAGTGCATCCGTATGGACTGAGAAATTTTGCACAGCCTGAACTAGCTCCTGTCAGCTCTTATCAAGCTGCAAAACCAGTCTAGTCAAATCATCAGTATCTCACAGCAGTGGTGTTGTAGCTGTTGTACCTTTTGGAGTCCATGATCCTATTAGGCTTTGTGCCCATGTTGCGTTTTTTAAGCGTTTTTGCCATGATTTTCCGCAGCGGAAATGCTTAAAAAACGCTTACAAACAGCATCCCATTAATTTCTAATGCATTCTGCAACTGATGTGTCCATGCTGCGTTTTTTTTCAACAGCGGAAACACATCGTGGTAAAAAACCGAGCATGGTCATTATTTTTGCGGAATCGCGGCAATTCCACACCCATAGACCTATATTAAAAAAGCTTGGAAAACGCTGTAAAAACGCATCTAAAACGTGACTAAATCCATATGCATTTTTCCTGCCAAGGGTATGCAGAATTGAAGCAGAAAATTCTGCTTCTATTGTGCAACGTGGGCACATAGCCTCAGTCTGTTAGGCTCAACTGGGTAGGTGGACTCACGAAGCCGCAGGTCAGTGTGGACACATGGACCTAGGGTGTTGGTGCAGTGGGCTGGAGGGCACATGGGTAATCAAGAAGTTGGACACACTGGAAACCACAGAGTTAGTGTCACGAAGTGACTGTCCTAGCGTGACACGACCCGACGAGTGGACGGTCACCAAACGGCGAAACACACAAGGCTACATCGGGGACACTTTAACAATGGTAAGAGATTAAAGCAGGACTAATGTCTGTTCTATATTTAGAAAAAAGATAAGCAGAGAGGAATAAAGATAAGATGATGAAAATATATATTTTTTTTAAAATGGAGAGTGTTCATGGAAACTTTATTGTCTACTGGGGAAATTCAGGAGATAATGAGGTCTTTTATTAACTCAGATTGGTATTTGTTAGAAGACTTAAGTGGTAGTTTGGGTAAATTAAAATTTGTCACATGATAATTGCATCAGATGTTGTATGTTCAGGATTTGATTGTCGGATTACAGTCATTGAAGCTGGACAGATGTTGACATTAGGGGATATGTTAATTGTATTTGTGTTACAAAGATTATCGATTGTTCTGTTTTTTTGTGTAACAATCTAAATCAATATTTGCAGTATGTATTTTGCTGATTTGTTAAAAAAATAATAATAATAAAAACAATGGTGGTCCCTGTCGGTAGGGAATGGGGAATGGACACCTCCTGCACTCACCTGAGGATGTGCCCTGCTCTTAGTAGCATCCCTATACGGGTTCTTTCACCCCATCGCCGAGCAGGGTACCTAATCCTGCTCCTATCCCTAAGTAGGGAGATGGCAGGTGAGAGCACTGGTCCCACCGCTGCACTAATACAACCCAGGGGAAGTTACAGATAACAAAGGGACAAAGCAACAATAAACTCCACACTTAGCTTTCTCTGCTGCAATGCACTGCACAGCAGAGTAAGGCACCAGATATCAGTATTCAGCTAAAGAACCATTGCACTCAGCAAGCTCCTGTCTCCAGCTAGGTTGGTCTCCAAAAGGACCTTTATAACCAACAGTCAGCTGATGCATCAGGTGACCTTTTGAAGGAAGGTGGGAGTGGTCACCAACCACATCAGCAGACTAGGCAGCAATGTAATTATACCAGCAGCCACCAGGGGGAAAACTGCATTAACCCCCGATATCCTGAAAGGAAAAAAGTTTTAACCTGAGAGGCCAGATCTGCCACAGATCCAAAAATGAATCGTGACAGTCAGGAGGACAGACCAGACAGAAATGGCAAGTCTGAAACAGCACACAGAGAAAGACAAGGAACCGCAGGCGTTTTGCAAGGATAAGTACACAACATGAATAGAGTCCAAGAAACATTATTTATGCTTACTGCAAATGATGGGTTAAAGGGAACCTGTCACCACGTTTTTGGAAGATGGGATAAAAATAGCGTTAAATAGGGGCAGAGGTGGGCGTTACATTAGTGTGTGTGTTATGCGTTTATTACCCACCTAAGTTGCCGAAATAACTTTGCAAAGTCTCCGTTTTCGCCTGTCAATCAGGCTGGTCAGGTCACATGGGCGTGGTGTCTTCACCCAGATTTGGCGTAGTTTTCCGTTGGTGGCGTAGTGGTGTGCGCATGCCCAAAGTCCGGAATCCTCTTCCAGGGGATTTAAAATAGCGCGGTGTTCGTTATTGCATTGGTGATCGGTGGGCGCGGCCATCTTCCTTTGGCCGCGCGTGCGCAGAAGCGGCGCTCTGCTGGCCGCGGCTTCAGGAAAATGGCCGCGGGATGCCGCGCGTGCGCAGATGGATATCGCGGCGGCCATTTTCCTGAAGCCGCGGCCAGCAGAGCGCCGCTTCTGCGCACGCGCGGCCAAAGGAAGATGGCCGCGCCCACCGATCACCAATGCAATAACGAACACCGCGCTATTTTAAATCCCCTGGAAGAGGATTCCGGACTTTGGGCATGCGCACACCACTACGCCACCAACGGAAAACTACGCCAAATCTGGGGGAAGACAACGCCCATGCGACCTGACCAGCCTGATTGACAGGCGAAAACGGAGACTTTGCAAAGTTATTTCGGCAACTTAGGTGGGTAATAAACGCATAACACACACACTAATGTAACGCCCACCTCTGCCCCTATTTAACGCTATTTTTATCCCATCTTCCAAAAACGTGGTGACAGGTTCCCTTTAATCCAGAAGTTGGCTAGTAGAGGGTCAACTGTCAGGACTGAGGGTATGCATAAATCACAGAAATGTAAAATGAATGCACAATGTGAACAGATGGTGGAGTACTCCAAACAACAACTGAGCTTTAGAGGAGTCTCAATACTAGCACTCAGGTGTGTCTAGACCTGGACTTTAAAGGGAACCTGTCACCTGAATTTGGCGGGTCCTTTTTTGGGTCATATGGGCGGTGTTTTCGGGTCTTTTATTAACCCCTTTTTTTCCCGCTGGCCGCATGCTGGTCGCGAAATTGACTTGATGTTGATTCGCTTTCCTCCCTAGTTAACGCAAAGCAATCTTGCCTTGCGCATACGCAGTATGCTTTGCCCAACTGCGGGCAAAGCCGAAAACCATTAGTGCGCATGCGCCGGCTCACTATGTCCCGGAACACAGCGAAATACTTCACAAAAAAGTCACAAAAACACATTGGGCAACTTGCTAAATGTAATGTTGAGCACAGAAAAGGGTGCATGGCCATAGGGAAGTTAGCCTAGCCGAGACAGGTGCATAACATTTATGTCATTCTTTCTAGAGTATATACTGTAATTTTATGAATATGACATGAATCTCTATAAATATCTGCAATGGATCTCATTCTTCTGTAGGCTTGTGAACAGCTTGGCATATCAAAGGATAGAGGGACTAGTAGTTTTGAAAATAGTCTTTTGAGATGTTATGTGACCTTTTTTGATATATTATACCCATGGGATATATTCATACATCAATATTTTTGGACAGTTTGGAAAAATTACAGTAGCTATGAAGTAATTTTACAAGATGCTACATGTTGCAGTAATGATTTATTTTGGTATAATGTTCCTGAAAAATTATTAAATTGATATGTAAGCTTTTACAGACTGGTGAATAAAATAAAAAATATTTGTATATCTTATTTGTATATTTGTTTATATTCTCATTTGCACAAGCAAAGACTAGAAGCAATGGGATGAAACTGAATGGGAGGATACACAAATTAGATATTACAAAAAAACTTTTTGACAGGGTGATCAATGAGTGGAACAGGCTGCCACGAGAGGTGGTGAGTTCTCCTTCAATGGAAGTTTTCAAACAGAGGCTGGACAGACATCTGTCTGGGATAATTTAGTGAATCCTGCTTTGAGCAGGGGGTTGGACCAGATGACCCAGGAGGTCCCTTCCAACTCTACCATTCTATGAATCTGGGCCTTGAACCTACAGTTCATGTATGAAGACCTAGTAATGTGAAGGAAGGATAATAATTCAGTAAAGGACACGGACAGGTATTTTTGCAACGCGTATAGTAGCCAGATATTATGAAGCCTGCGACTTTTTTTTTTTGGTTGCTGAAAGTATATGTTACTTCCATAAACAGATAAAGTGATAAATAAAAAGGCCGTGGCCCAGAAGTGTATACTGTAATGTAAAAGGAAAAAGGAACAAAGAATTAAAAAGAGAAATAAAAATGCTGATATTTTCCATTCAAGAATCTTTAATTCTTATTAGTGCAATGTCTGCTGAGAACAAAATTGAAACTTTTTTTTTTTTTTTTCAGGTCATGTGTCTTGCAACAGGATAATGACCCAAAATGCACAGCTAAAAACACCCAAGAATGGCTAAGAGGAAAACATGGGACTATTCTGAAGTGGCCTTCTATGAGCTCTGACCTAAATCCTATTGAGCATCTTTGGAAAGAGCTGAAACATGCCATTTAGAGAAGGCAACCTTCAAACACAAGACAACTGGGGCAGTTTGCTCTTGAGGAGTGGGCCAAAATACCTGTCAAGAGGTGCAGAAGTCTCATTGACAGTTACAGGAATCGTTTGATTGCAGTGATTGTCTCAAAAGGTTGTGCAACAAAATATTAAGTTAAGGGTACCAGCATTTAAATGGTGACATTGAAGAAGACTTATACATGACTCAGTCTCAGGGTTATATCAAAGAGGGTGAAGAGAATCTTGTTTGCAAACTACAAAAATCTCTGTATGGCCTTAAGCTATCGGCAAAAGCATGAAACACCAAAATGAAAAAAGTCTTATTGGAAGAACGATTTAACTCCTTAGTGACTGGGCCAAATGTTTGAAATTTGACCAGTCTCACTTTATGTGGTAATAGCTCTGGAATACTTCAACATAACCCATTGATTTTGAGAATGTTTTTCAAGGCATAATGTACTTTATGATAATGATAAATTTGTAAATTTTCTGCATTTATTTATTAAAATATCAGAAAATTTCCAAAATTAAAAAAAAAAAATAGCAATTTTTTAACTTTGAATGATTAACCCTTTTATCCATATAGTCATACCACTAGTGTTGAGCAATTCCGATACTGCAAATATCGGGTATCGGCCGATATTCGCTGTATCGGAATTCCGATACCGAGTTCCGATATTTTTGTGATATCGGAAATCGGAATCGGAAGTTCCTATAAGTTCCCAGGCGTGTGCGGTGCGTATGGTTCCCAGGGTCTAGAGGAGAGGAGACTCTCCTTCAGGCCCTGGGATCCATATTCATGTAAAAAATAAAGAATAAAAATAAAAAATATGGATATACTCACCCCTCCGACGGACCCTGGACCTCAGCGTTGCAACCGGCAGCCTCCGTTCCTAAGAATGCAGTGAGTGTAGGACCTGCGATGACGTTGCGGTCTTGTGATTGGTCGTGTGACCGCTCATGTGACTGCAACGTCATCGAAGGTCCTTCACTCACTGCATTCTTAGGAACGGAGGCAGACGCTTGCACCGGTGAGAGCCAGGGTCCGTCGGAGGGGTGAGTATATCCATATTTTTTATTTTTATTCTTTGTTTTTTACATGAATATGGATCCCAGGGCCTGAAGGAGAGTTTCCTCTCCTTCAGACCCTGGGAACCATCCAGGATAGCTTCCGATATTTGTGTCCCATTGACTTGTATTGGTATCGGGTATCGGTATCAGCGATATCCGATATTTTTTGGATATCGGCAAATCCAATCCGATACCGATACTTTTGAATATCGGAAGGTATCGCTCAACACTACATACCACACAAAAACTATAGTAAATGTAAAGCAGACATGATGGAAATTATTTCAGCATCATTTGTAAAATGTTGTTTTATTTTGTTAGAATTTTAGAAGGTTCAAAAATGTAGCAGAAATTTTCATTTTTTCAAGAAAATTTACAAAACTTGTTTTTTAGGGACCTATTAAGTTTTGAAGTGACTTTGGGGGGTCCTATATGTTGGAAGCCCTCAAAAGTGATACTATTTTAAAACCGCACCCCACAATATATTGAAAACTGCTGTCAGGTAGTTCATTAACCCTTCGGGTAATTTTCAGGAATTAATGCAAAGTGACATGACAAGAATGAAGAAGTTTATTTTGACCACCTGGCTGTTCCTAACTTCTGAACAGGCCGCTGTAGCTGGAAGACTAAGGTCGTTTTTGGCCATGAATTGCCATTGCAAACATCATGAACACACGATCAAGATCTGTGTGTTTATAGGGTTAAAGATGAAGCCCCCACACTGTTAACCATCTAGATGCTGTAGTCATTATTGACCATAGCATTTAAGGGGTTAAATGACTATAGTCGGTACCAGCACTGATTGTGGCTGATGCAGCAAGTTGTCAACTATAGTGGACAGCTGCTGGATTGTCACCCGTAGTGGGGTGCTAGTCTCTTATAACGCAGGTCAGTAAGAAGACGTATTGGTGGTCACTAAAAGGTTAAAAGAGGTCAAACAGATCCGTGTTTATACACAAAATGGAAAGTGGATGTATATTCTCTTATATGTGAATGATGCGATTATGGATCATCAAAAGGAAACAGAAATTGCAAAGATGACTAAACTTCAGAATCAGCATTTTAACACTAAAGACCTTGGAAATGTGACATATTATTCTAGGAATCCAGGTCCGAAGACAAGAAGGAAGTTTTCTTCTAAACCAAAGTGCAAAAATCAGCTCATTCTTGTATCAGTTTGGTATGTCAGACGCTTAAGGTATAGCAACCCCAATGGAACCATCCTACTTAAAGTTGGAAGAAGAAGATGATCTGTTACCTAACAATGAGAAATATGGACATACAATGGGGGCACTTCTATACATAGCAACTGTGAATCGGTTGGATATCAAAGCAACAATTAGAATTCTACTCTTTACCATGTCATATACTAGAAAACGGGAAAAAAAATCCAAGTGTGATGAAATTGCAAAAAAACCACAATCCCAGACTTGTTTTCTGTTTGGCTTTTTTTCTAGGTTCACTAAATGCTAAAACTGACCTGCCATTATGATTCTCCAGGTCATTACGAGTTTATAGACACCAAACATGTCTAGGTTCTTTTTTATCTAAGTGGTGAAACTAAATTCCAAACTTTGTTAAAAAAAAAACATTATGCCATTTTCGGATACCCGTAGTGTTTCCATATTTAGCGATCTCGGGTTGGGTGAGGGCTTATTTTTTGCGCGCCAAGCTGATGTTTTTAATTATACCATTTTGGTGCAGATATGATCTTTTGATCACCCGTTATTGCATCTTAAAACAATGTTGCGGCGACCCAAAAAAACGTAATTCTGGCGTTTTGACTTTTTTCTCGCTATACTGTTTAGTGATCAGGTTAATCCTTATTTTTATTGATAGATCGGCCAATTCTGAACCCGATGATGCCAAATATGTGTAGGTCTGATTTTATTTTTATTGTTTTATTTTGAATGGAGTGAAAAAGGAGGGGATTTGAACTTTTATATTTTTAAAAACATTTATTTTTTACTTTTGGCATGCTTCAATATTCTCCATTGGAGACAAAGCTGTCACAACCCGATCGGCTCTGCTACATAGAGGCGATGTTCAGATCGCCTCTGTATAGCAGATTTACTCACTTCCTATGAGCACCGACCACTGGGTGGCGCTTAAAGCAAGCCGGCACTGACAACCTTAGATGTCTCCCGGAGACGTCAAGTTGTCATGCCAACACACTGGTGACCCCAGTCACGTGATCGCAGGTCACCGGTGTGTTGGCATGACAACTTGTTGTGGGTATTTCCAGAAGTGCGATTTAAATGCCGCTGTCAGAGTTTGACAGCAGCATTTAACTGGTTAATAACCGCGGGTGGATCGCGATTCCACCTGTGGCTATTGCGGGCAAATGTCAGCTGTTCAAATACTGATTTGGCTTTTATCCTAAGTCATATTGCACGACTCGTTAAAGGGAACTTGTCACCCAAAAATCGAAGGTGAGCTAAGCCAACCAGCATCAGGGGCTTATCTACAGCATTCTGTAATGCTCTAGATAAGCTCCCGATGTATCCTAAAAGATAAGAAAAAGAGGTTAGCATATACTCACCCAGGGTTGGTCCCGATGCGGTCCGATGGGTGTCGCGGTTCGGCCCGGCGCCTCCTATCTTCATCAGATGACGTCCTCTTCTTGTCTTCCTGCCGCGGCTCCGGCTCAGGCGTACTTTGTCTTCCCTGTTTAGGGCAGAGCAAAGTACTACAGTGCGCAGGCGCCGGGCCTCTCTGACCTTTCCCGGCACCTGCGCACTGCAGTACTTTGCTCTGCCCTCAACAGGGAAGACAAAGTAAGCCTGCGCCGGAGCCGCAGTGTGAAGACAAGAAGAGGACATCATCGTAAGAAGATAGGAGGCCCCGGACTGCGACACCCATCCAACCGGACCGCAGCAGGACTGCCCCTGGGTGAGTATAATCTAACCTCCTTTTCTCATCTTTTACAATACATCGAGGGCTTATCGACAGCATTAAAGAATGCTGTAGATAAGCCCCTAATGCTGGTGGGCTTAGCTCACCTTCGATTTTGGGGGTGACAGGTTCCCTTTAAAGGGTTGATTGTGACGTGTAGGATCGCTACTTCCAACAGGTGGCGCTATAGAGTTTAAGTCCTCTTTTTCTTTGAAGAGACAATTTGCATATTATAATGCTCTTAGGCATCCAGCACAGTTCAGTATGGCATTTTCATATCTTTCCAGGGAAAAATGATGTGATTATCAAAAAATCTATCAAGCAAAAAGGTGAGCCAACATATTGATATTACGCCAATATCTCACACAGTGGGTGTACAGTGAGGTAATAAATCTGCATATTTTATTGCATTGGTTGGTACCTATTTATAACACATTGGTATTTTCATAACATTTTATTGCCATTGCATTGTCGAAGATTCCCAGACGTTTCCTTTACTCCTGTTTCTGTGCTTCATGCACTTGTTTTTCTGTGCATTTCCTGCAATTCTAAGTCTATTGTGTCTTATATTGTGACTTGTACGTCAGCAGCAATTATCCCATGAGGATGTGAGATCTATCTCCTGAAAACAAGGTCTCCTATTCCTCCATTTTGCCATATGGAGAATAACTTTCCTTACGCTTGCTGTACGTGTCTGCAGTAACTACAGGACATCTGCAGTTATGCAGTTTATTGATTTTATCACCGAATCATTCGTATGTTGATACAATGCTAATATATATGTAAACTGAGGTGTAAGGACAATACTTGTCATCAGTATATGTGCTGGGAAAACCTCCCCACAAGTAGACAAGTGTACTTTTTGAGCTTTTAGTAAATGTATGCCGATGAAATCCTTGTGGCCAACATAAGTTGACATCAGGTAGTTCTGTAATCTTTTCCTCTTCATAATATTTTTCTGATATGATTATATACGAGCACATAGCACCTCGTGATTTCTGCCTTTCATCGCGCTGCTTTTACACAGGGGTCATTACATTCTCCATAATCCAAATTTGAATAAAGACCATTCGATAGGACAGAAACATCACATTTTGGGGGGATTGCCGTACAAAATAGTAAAAAGTTATATATTCTTTTGAATTTTGGGTGCCGAGTACTTTTTAATCTTATCAATACGAAGTGAAACTCTTACTCGAGCACAAAGATTTGAGAACTGTATATCTATTACTATTTTTTTCTGCTATGTACACCAGCTGATGGCAGAAATCCTGTATGCACGTGGGTGATGTCTATTAACTTTAACTGCAAACAATTTTCAGGACAAAGGGACTATATGCATAAAGAGTTAGTGACATCTTTAGAAGTTATCCATATGATGTGATAACTTGCTGATCAGCGGGGGTCCGATCTCTATAACCTCCACCAGTCCCGAGAATGGGGCACTACAGAGTCCTGTCTGAATGGAGCGGTAATGCACCCACTGCTCTATTCATTCTCTTTGTCACTGGTGGATACTGTCAAATACAGCACCCTGCTTTTTCCGGTATCCCCATAGAGAATTATTGTAGAGGTGGAGTGCATACTCTTCCTCCTTTCCATTCAGATGAGGCTCCACAGAGCTCCACTCTCAGGATAAGACGAGGTCACCAATCGTCCAGCAATTCCTGAACATTTTGTAAAAAAAAGGGTTCTTTTTTCTATGTTCCAAAAATATTTGATTTGTGTTTGATTTTTTTAAGCTGGAAAAACTTGTATAGCTTATTATGAGTATAATTATCATTTTACAGTTCTCGGTGAATGCAGGTGATGTTGTCATATGAGAAATATGAGCTGTAGATACATATCTCTTACATTTACAATTATTTATTCTGTTTTTCCAATGAGTCCACACAAAATCTTGGCTATTTTTGTCCATAAGCTGTCCAGAAAAATACAAAAAATTAATAAGGCAACCCTACTGGTGGGACCCCCACTGATCAGCAAGCTATGATTTATTTTAAACTGGGAATAACCCCCTTATAGCTATGTTCCCATGATGAGATTTGGGTGCTTTTTGTCAAAAGCACAGCGTCTTACATTTCCAGCAAAGTTGATGGGATTTATAGAAATCTCCTGACCACTGTGCTTATTTGTAACACAGGTTAAACTGACCTGTGGTTCCTGTTTCTATTCCGTAATTTCTCGTGCGGGTACGCTGAGTTTTCTGTGCAGAATTTCTCCATAGACTTACATTAGGTACGGAAATTTTAAAGGTAAAAAACGCACATACATTTTTAGTGCTTTCCAGAGGTGGAAACGCATAAAAGACACATGTAATACGCACCTAGGTATGTTGATAACATTTTAAGTAAGCCAAATCCCGGGAAATATAAAAAAGCAGCTTAGTTTAAAGCATAACACTCCAACAAGAGACAAAAACCAAAGCATCAAAACCGTGATAAAAACTCATGTTAAAAAATTGCAAGTAACCCAAATACTAGATGCATAAATTCTGCAACATCAAAAACTCAACAGAAGCTCATCATGGGACGTAGCCTAGGAGGTGGTCAAGGGACAGAAAAATATGTATTATCAATAAATAAAATGTACTAACAAAGTTTAATTACAAATACTTCCCAGTACCGGGTCCATCTCCACTTTCACATTCCTTCTGACACAGCAGAGATACAGCTGTACTTTTCACATCCCCCACTGTTCTCGCACCAGCGATTCCCTAGTTCCACACTAGTCTTGACATATGTTTACAGCAGCCAGTAAATGGGGACACAAGTAAGGGTAACTCGCCAATGCCAACGACATGCCGCTCGAGCGACATAACTAAAGTAAAAAAAAATGGTTTTGGTAATTTTAATCCATATTTAATATGCAAATTGCCTCTTCAGAGAAAAAGAGGACTTATAATAATAATAATAATAATAATTTTATTTATATAGCGCCAACATATTCCGCAGCGCTTTACAACTTATAGAGGGGACTTATACAGACAACAGACATTACAGCATAACAGAAATCACAGTTCAAAACAGATACCAGGAGGAATGAGGGCCCTGCTGCTCGCAAGCTTACAATCTATGAGGAAAAGGGGAGACACGAGGCAAATTGCCTCTTCAGAGAAAAGAGGACTTGAACTCTATAGCGCCACCTACTGGAAGTAGCGATCCTACAAGTCACAATCAAACCTTTAACGAGTCTTGCAATATGACTTAGGATAAGAGCCAAATTAGTATCTCAATTCGCAGTCCAGAGCCTCTCACCTAGCCAAATCAGTTCTCATGCTTCGCACTGACGAGGGCCAACAGCCCGAAACACCGTGTCTGCGAATTGAGATACTGATTTGGCTCTTATCCTAAGTCATATTGCAAGACTCCTTAAAGGGTTGATTGTGACTTGTATGATCGCTACTTCCAATAGGTGGCGCTATAGAGTTCAAGTCCTCTTTTCTCTGAAGAGGCAATTTGCATATTATATTTCCCAGAGGAGCATTGCATGGTGAATAAGCCTCCTTACCTTGACTAGCCAGAGCTGGTAGGTCACTCTCCACCAGGAGAAACCTTACCCCTTAGACCTCAATCCATATTTAATTAATTTGAAGCACATTCTCATATAATATAATAAGGCATGGCAAGTTCCAGCTATTTTGTCTCCCAAAAATACACTTGGGATTGTGTTTTCAAATTGCCATGGTGACTTCTTTTCCTTTACATTTCATTTTGATCAATGACTCATCCCTGTTTACTACGCCTTCCTTCCTCTCCTTCCGGCATTGTAGGCCACGACTTCCATCCGTCCAGTGCTCATCATAGATATTTTCCATGTATTTCATATTTGTTTGCTTAGAAGAATATATAATATAGATAATTTTAGAATGACTACAGTAATCTACAGATACATGGTATATTTCGGAGTTACCTCTCATAGAGGTGACACATTTCTCCTAATTATCTTCATATTCTCTGCATAGGTTCTGCTGCACCTCTTCCCTCTTGTCAATATGTAAATCAGAAGTCACAGACTTGCAGATATTGTTTTCCTGATGGAAAATCTTCTGGACAAGCCATAAATACTTGGTGCAGGTCTGACTCCAAATACGTCCATGATTTAGGCTACTTTCACACTAGCGTCGTCTGGCGGCCGTTACAATGCGTCGGCGCGACGTATCGTCGAATGCGTCAAAAATAGTGAAAAACGGATGCAACACAAAGTATTTTGACGGATCCGCTAGACGGTTCCGTCGAAAAACTGGATCCATTGCATCAGTTTTTACCATCCGTTTCATCCGTTTTTATGATGGATCCGTTTTCCATGACTAAAATTGGGAGTCTGCCAAATGTGATTGGCTACTGGAAAATAGGGAAAACTATATATTGACTGTTTTTACAGCACATCTTTGAAAGGGTTTAGAGAAAGTGGCAGAGATGGAAGGAATGCTTTTGAGGATTGCGAACGTAGTTACTGATGTGATTTTTGAGACCAATTGGCTGGATATAATAGCTCGGGAGAAGGAGGCAGCAGCAAGATGGAGGATGCTTCAACATCGACGTCGCCGTCTATGGATTCATCCCATAAACGCACAGCGGATGACCCGGGGCATCTATTCAACTCTCTATATGCAGAACCCGGACACATTTTTTAATTATGTTCGGATGAGGCAGGAGCACTTTGATTTTTTGCTGGAACAAGTTGGGGATGTCATCCAAAGGCAGGACACATGCATGAGTTTTTCCATCTCACCGGCGGAGCGGCTGATGGTGACACTGCGGTAAGCCTACTTTTTTTTTTTTAATATCATTGTTCATATTTAATGCCATGTAAACATGTTTTAACCTATGGAAAAACCACATCAGCAGTGAACATGCTGCAGAAAATACTGCGCTGAAACACTGCGTTGCATTTTCTGCAGCATGTTAATTTCTTTATTGTTTGTGGCCATTCCACATTTTTTAACACCTGCTCCATAATAGGAATGCACAGATGTAAAAATGCTTTTTAATGTGCAGTACAACAGAACAAAAACTTCCGCAGTGCCATTTATTGAAACTTAAAAAAAAAAGTAATATTTGTGTAAATTGCTTAAAAATGTTATGTTGGTCTTTGCAATTTTTACTAGCATTTTTATTTGTTTTTCACAGATTCCTGGCTACAGGAGAATCCCTAACTTCACTACATTACCAGTTCCGCCTTGGAATATCAACGATTTCCGGAATTGTGAAAGTGACCTGCCTGGCTATATGGGATACCTTGCACCAGGAGTACATTCCACAACCGACAATGGACATCTGGCGGCAGAGTGCAGAACTTTTTGAGAAATTGTGCCATTTCCCAAATTGCTTGGGTGCCGTAGATGGCAAACACATCCGTATTGCAAAACCGGCAGGATCTGGCTCAGAGTACTTTAATTACAAGAAGTACTTTTCAATAGTACTCATGGCCATAGCAGATGCCAACTGTAAATTTCTGGCTGTGGACATTGGAGCCTATGGCCGGTCCAACGACTCCCAAGTCTTCAAAACTTCGCCGATGGGCCGTTGTTTGTATGGAGACACGTATGATTTTCCACCAGCAAGACCACTCCCGGGAACAACTGGACCACCTATGCCATATGTCTGTGTCGGTGATGAGGCATTCCAGTTGTCACCACACCTACTAAAACCGTATGCAAGCAGAGACTTGACCCGAACAAAAAGAGTTTTCAATTACCGCTTAACTAGAGCCAGACGAGTGGTGGAGTGTGCGTTTGGCATTCTGCAAAGTGGCGAGTGCTGCTAACTGCCATAAGGCCTGTCCCACACGTCCAGATAATTCCGGTACCGGAAAAATCGGTACCGGAGTTATCCGTGTCCGTGTGTCCGTGAGCTCACGTAGGCCATCCGTGTGGCACACGTGCGGCAGCCATGTGCCGCCTGGGTACCACACGGACCGTGCAGAAGAGACAGCGCTACAGTAAGCGCTGTCCCCCCAGCATGGTGCTGAAGCCACCATCCATCCGTTCTCTCCAGCGCTCGTTGGGGAGAAGGGATGAAAAATCTTTTTTTGTTTGTTTTTTTGCGCCCGGCCGCCGGCATAAAAAATACTCACCCGCCTCCCTCGCTGGCGCTGCTTCCTGTCCTGGCCACACCTTCTACTGTATGAGCGATCACGTGGGCCCGCCGATTACAGTCATGAATATGCGGCTCCACCTCCCATAGGGCATTTCTGTAATGGGCGGCCCCACGTGACCGCATACAGGAGAAGCTGCGGCCAGGACAGGACACAGCGAGGGAGGCGGGTATTTTAATAACAGCGGGCGGGCGCACAGGGGGTGGGAGGGGGGTGGGGACATGGATCTTTATGTTAAACACGAGAAACAAAAAAAAAAAAAGGATTATTCATATCTTCTCTACAGCAAACGCTGCTGCAGAGAAGATATGAATGGCGGGTTCAGCACCATGTGGGGGGGACAGCGCTTACTGTAGCGCTGTCTCCTGCACGGCACACGGACTGCACACGGACAACGTCCGTGTGCGGTACGTGTTTTACACGGACCCACTGACTTTAATGGGTCCGTGTAATCCGTGCGCTCCCACGAACACTGACATGTCTCCGTGTTTGGCACATGGAGACACTGTCCGCAAAAAATCAATGACATCTGCACAGATGCATTGATTTCAATGTGTCTACGTGTGTCAGTGGCTCCGGTACGTGAGGAAACCGTCACCTCACGTACCGGAGCCACTGACGTGTGAAACCGGCCTAAGACAGCACACACAAACAGTGGATGAGGTTGTCACGGCCTGTGTGGTGCTGCATAACTATGTTCTATCGAAGGAGCCTGTTTCCATGGATGATGAAGACTCTGAGACCACCTTGTGGGATTACCAAAGCAGCTCGGTTCATTCTGCAGGTTCTGTTTCCAGAATGAGGGACCACTTTGCAGAGTATTTCGTGTCACCTTTAGGCAGCATGCCATGGCAAGACAACATAGTGTGAGATCTTTCTTTCATGTCTCGGTGATTTATGTTTCTGCACAAAGTGTGACACCAAGTTTTATTAGTTTCCAAAAGTTTGGTATGTTTTGTAATAAAACAAATATGTTATACCTTTTCACGTGTGGTGTGTAATTTTTTTTACCTTTTATTTGTTACCGTACCAGCATACCTAAATGAAGGCACTGAAACAAAAAGTAGTTTTTAAACCAAAATAAATTTTATTTAACGTTTTTTGAAATTTTTTTTCAAAACCTTTTGTCATACTTTTTTTTTTTTTTTTTTATAAAACTTTTTGTGGTAAAACTTTTTTTGTATAACTTTGTAAATTTTTGAAAAATATTTTTCACATAAAAAACACAATATTTTTTACATAAAAAACTTTCACAGGTCTGTAAAGTGTGGGGTGGAGATACTAGCGGAGGGGCTGGAAGGTTGGACCACGTCGATAGGTGGGGAAAGCCTACTGGGTTGGGGTGTAGTGGAAGGGGGGAAAAAAACAGGAAGCTGAGCGGGGGGGGGGGGCTGTTGGCATAGGTGGAATACTAAATGGGGAAGGAAAGCTTGACAAGGAAGAAAACATTGGGGAAGACACTGTGATTTGGGGCCGGGATAGGAATTGGGACTGGGTTGGGTATTGGGACTGGGCTGGGAATTGGGACTGGCCTGGGAATCAGGAAGTCAGGCCTCTGGCTAGGTTTTATAGCAGGCCTCTGAGCTGGACGCTGGCTGGACGGACGCTGGCTGGATGCTGGCTGTCTTCTTCCTGGCACATTTGGGGTTGAAGCCACAGGCCAGGTTTTATATAGATTTGGGGGTGTCTGGCCAATTGGCTACAAATTCCTGATTCTGAGCATGCTCAGTGTAAAAAAAACGTATTGCAGCGCTGGATTCCGTCATGCGACGTGTCACGACGGATCCTGCGTCCATAGGCTTCCATTCTAGCCAACGACGCATGCCGCAGGATACGTCGCGACACGTTTTCCCGACGCAGACAAAAAACGTTACAATCGTTTTTTCCAGACGGGCCGCCAAATTTCGACGCATCCAGTGCACGACGTTACGCGATGCGTGACAATCCGTCGCGATGCGTCGCCAATACAAGTCTTAGGGAAAAAAATGCATCCTGCGGGAGATTTTGCAGGATGCGTTTTTTTCACAAAACTACGCAATGTGACGTCCGCCAGATGATGCCAGTGTGAAAGTAGCCTTATACATGAAGAGATGAGTTAAACTGCACTAGTAGAGTATGTGTCACACCTTAAGATGAATGTTCCCTTACTTACTGACTGACAACAGTATATTCAACGGTGGAGGACATTTTTTTCTACTCCAGCAAGATGGCACCTGCGCAACAGCAGCTATCAGATCCCTATACACACCGATAGCTGCTACTGCGCAGGCGTCCCGGGCCCCATTTTCAAGATGACTTTTTTTGTTTTCCTCATGTTCCATCTTATGTCACTTCCGAACCCTTGAGCAGTTAAAAGAAGTAACATGTTCAATCTCTGCTAGGAGCCCACCCAATATTATAATGTGGTGAAAAAAAACCAAAGGAAAACAACCTGTAAGGCTATGTGCACACGTTGCGGATTGGGGTGCAGAATTTTCTGCACAAAATCCGTATCTCCTGGCAGAAAATGCAGGTGCAGATTTGATGCGTTTTTTAATGCGGATTTTGTGCGTTTCTGTTGCGGATTTTTATAATGGAATGGTTCAGAAACGCTGCAGATCCGCACAAAAGAAGTGACATGCTACTTCTTTTGATGCGCAGCGTTTTTCATGTGGAATTTTCTGCACCATTAGCACAGCGTTTTTTTTCTATTGATTTACATTGTACTGTAAATCACTTTGCGGATCTGCAGCGTTTCTGCGCGGAACAAAAGGCTGCGGATCCGCACTAAATCCGCATCATGTGCACACAGCCTTAGGGTATGTGCACACGTAGGTTTGATGTCTGTGGATTTTTCTCCACCTGTTTTTGTAAATCCGCAGGTGAACCGCACTGCGGATTAACCGCAGTTTTTGTGTGGATTCCACCTGCGGTTTTACACCTGTGGATTCCTATTATGGAGCAGGTGTAAACCGCAGCGGAATCCGCACAAAGAATTGACATGCTGGGGAATAAACGCAGCGTTTCCGCACGTTTTTGTCTGCAGCATGTGCACTGCGGATTTTGTTTTCCATAGGTTTACATGGTACTATAAACTCATGGAAAACAGCTGCAGATCCACAGCGTCAGAACCGCTGCGGATTCGCAGTAAAATCCGCAGAATGTGCACATAGCCTAAAGCCGCTTCAAGAAAAAGACCATGGGAACAAAGATGTCGTTTGCATATAGCCTTAGGGTACGTGCACAAAGTTTTTTCAGTTGGGTGCACTCTGAAACTCACCTAAATGCTCAGAAGAATTAACATATGCATTCCTATGGAAAAATGACTTGATGTTCATTATTTTTAGCGCCTTTTAGGCTACTTTCACACTAGCGTCGTGCACTGCACATCGCTATGCGTCGTTTTGGAGAAAAAACGCATCCTGCAAAAGTGCTTGCAGGATGCGTTTTTTTCTCCATAGACTTTTATTAACGACGCAGTGCGACGAAATTGCCACACGTCGCAACCGTCGTGCGACGGTTGCGTCAGACCGTCACCACCAAAAAACGTTGCTTGTAACGTTTTTTGGTGCGTTGTTCCCATCTTTTCCGACTGTGCATGCGCGGCCGGAACTCCACCCCCGCCTCCCCGCACCTCACAATGGGGCAGCGGATGCGTTGAAAAACAGCATCCGCTGCCCCCGTTGTGCGGCGCTTCCACAGCTAGCGTCGGTACGTCGCAACGTCGCATAGTGACGTGCAGCGCACGACGCTAGTGTGAAAGTAGCCTTAACTGCCAGTGGTTAAATGAAGCGAGCTGACCATTTTTCCCACTCTAAAGACTCCGTATAGTTTATAAAAGGAGTCAATAAGACCAACTACAACTAAAAAAGAGCAAATAAGAGTATGTGCGCACGGCCTCACTTAGGCTACTTTCACACTAGCGTTTGTAGCAGCTGCGCACTTCCTCCGTGAAACCCCGCCCTCCGCCTCTAGCTCCGCCTATTTCTGCATGCGGCCTGTGTACCTATCTTTAACATTAGGTACGCAGGTCGTGCCGCAGTATGCGGATGCTTCTGCATGCGTCGTTTTGACGATGCGGCGACCAGTGTAGAACGCAGCTTGTAGCAATTTCTTTTTTTTTCCGCATCGTCAAAACGACGCATGCGGAAGCATCCGCATACTGCCGCACGACCTGCGTACCTAATGTTAACGATAGGTACACAGGCCGCATGCAGAAATAGGCGGAGCTAGCGGCGGAGGTGCGGCCGAGGGTGGGGCTTCACGGAGGAAGTCCGCAGCCCTCCGCAGCTGCTACAAACGCTAGTGTGAAAGTAGCCTTAGATACCGGTGCCGCCTCAGAGTTTCACCAGGCAAACTCGTTCTGGAAAGTGGCGGTCATTTCCCAGAGGCGGCTTAGCAGGCTGTACTGCTGTTATTCTTGTGGCGGCTCCGCCAGCAGTGGCAGTCACTCTACACTATTGGGCTTCAGTCACACATCAGTATTTGTATGCCAAAACCAGGAGCGTCTCCAAAACACAGAACACGTGCTAGAGTTTTTCTCTGTAAGTTCCAAACCTGCAGAATACGGATGTGTGAATGGGCCCTTAATGGGGCTGTCCGGCCTGAGGGTACAAGTCCGTGGCCGCTCTCTGTGACTGCAGTGCGGCATCTGGGCAAAAACTGCATAAAAAAAAAATGTAGGAAAACCACTCAAAATCCCTGCTGGTGGTCAAAACCGTCAAACAAAAGCTCAGGAAATTATCAAAAAGAAATAAAAAGGTTGCTTCAGGACAAAACCGCCAACATGTCCTGGAGTGTCTTCCTCTGGGAAACCCATGAGAAACCTGCTGATAGTACTTGTCCCCAATGTCACAGGTGTTAGAACCACCCTCATGGGGCGACTCTGGGACACTTCTGACTTGTGGCAGAACACATGCGACATTTCAGCCTGCATAGAGCCTGCCCAGTGCTGCCGGTGACCGGGCCCCTCACCATGGTTTCCCCGGTGCCGGGAACCTCCCGGTGCCTCTTGCCCGTTACCCTTATGCAAATTCCGCTTCACACCAGGAAGTAAAGAGAAAAAACCTCCCGAGTAACTGAGCGAAGTTCCTCATAGAGAGCGGCTGCAGGGCGCAGCGTCCACGTCTGCTCCGGAGCTGTGCGGTCACCTGGCGGATACGGACCCTCTGGTGCCCGGGGAGGAGGACACGTAGGTGAGTGCGACCCCCAGCCCTGAGGGTAAAGCTGCTGTAATCAGTCTGGATGGGAGTGATGAGCCACAGCTGGAGTCAGAAGTACTACCACCCCTATCTGCTGCCCTGCTCCCTCTGTGCCCATGTACTACTGCCCTCCGCCTTGTGCACTATTGAAGTGTTTTATTGTATTTGTGGAATTGCATTTTGTTACAACATTGGACATTTGTGATAGTTGATGAATTTGTCCTGTAATGCCCACCTTCTGCAGCCGCTCCCATATAAGATCACCGGCATATTGTAGGTACGGCGCGGACCCCCGTGCCCTGGATCTGTGGGACACCGTGAGGCTCACGGCGTGAGCCTTATAAGAAAGTGCCACGCGGGCTTGTACACACCATCAGTTGAGGTTTCTGTTAATTTTACAGTTGACACAATAATCTACATTAAAAGGGTTTCCACAGGTAAAGCAACAAAGCTGGCCGGTATCCACCTCCGCCAATCCTGCACCTGCTCTGGACTCAGTGTTTTGGCTTGGTGATTCATGTTGACAGAACAGATTACCACTGCAGCCAATCACTGAGCTCAGCAGCTTGTTCTGTCTACATTGGCAGAGCCAGTGATTGGCTGCAGCGGTGATCTGCTTTGTTAACATAATGACATCACTACAGCCAAAACAGTGAGATTGGAGCAGAGGTCTGGACTAGTGATGAGCGAGTGTACTCGTTGCTCGGGTGACCTCTCGAGTATTTGTGACTGCTGGGAGATTTAGTTTTCATCACGGCAGCTGAATGATTTACAGCTACTAGCCTGCTTGATTACATGTGGGGATTCCCTAGGAACCAGGCAACCCCCACATGTACTCAGCCTGGCTACTAGCTGTAAATCATTCAGCTGCCATGATGAAAACTAAATCTCCGAGCAGTCACAAATACTCGAGAGGTCACCCGAGCAACGAGTACACTCGCTCATTACTAGTGTGGACGACTGCGCCCCAGAGGGAGAACAACAGTTGGCTTTGTTATTTTATTACATGCCTGGCAGGGTTTGTGGTTCATATTGCTAAAAGTGCAAAATCCCTTCAAAAGTTGAGTAACTTTGTGAGTGTATTACTTATTTTATAGGGCTTTGAGTTGTAGACTGTCACGTGTCCGCAGGCTTCAGAGCTGCAATCTCCCAGCATTCCTCGCTGGCTCAATGTCTGCTGTTGTGTATGCTGAAAATCAAGTGTAAAATCACCGACATTGTACAGTAATCTATGGAAAACCCAAAGGGTTATTCCCACCTATTTTATGCATGGATTATAATAAACTGATCCATGATGGCCGAACGCTGAGACTCCACCAATCCCGAGAATGAGCCCCTTCTCACTGGCTGTGTAAGTGCACCACGCTTCACTCATTTTTTGTGGCGCCACCAGAGATATGTGATGGCAGTATTCAACTTTTTCCAGCAGTCCCATAGAAAAATAGAGTGGTGGTGCTCATGTCCTGCCATTGTTCCATTACGATAGTTCAGATCGGTGGGGGTCTCGGGGACCCTACCACACCAATCAGCAAGTTACCACCTATACTATGAGTGAGATGGGAATAAGGGTGATTTCACATTGTGCTTCTCTCCACGTTCATGGGTCCCGTCAGGACTTCTGTCCAATTGCCCTCCACAAAACAGAATTTGGACATATGCACCGACGGGGCCGTAGACTACAATAGTGCCAACAAAGCGAACGTGTGCTCGGACATGCATAATTTTTGAGTGTATATGCACACACAGACGAATCTTGGATCTTCATTACTGATTAGCATCTTGGGAAAATCCACAGGTTTACTCCTTTTTTGGGAATGTGTATGGCAGATTTAGGAAAGATGGCTGTCAGTCAAACGGGCTTTGTATGTGCATGGAGAGTCTGTTTGTTGTGCCTGTCACACAGCCGCGACACAGGCAGCCGGACAGCTGACTATCGGGAGCGCTCCAGGTATCCGGGTTCCTGATGCAGCTATTCAGGAAGCACTATAGCTATTTGGATAAGCATTTATCCGAAGCTATTCGATCATCTCTAATAGCGATCTGATGTGTACAGTTACCTTCACATGTCGCACTTTGTGACTGCTGACATCTTGACTCCACTTAACAGCCTCCTAGGCAGGTATGAGGCAGTTAGTTTGAGTCAAGAGACCCTCAGCTGGTCTAGGCAGCTGCGGCCTGAACACAAACCGTGAAATACATGTGAAGGCGACCATACGCTAGATAGTTCTCAGATAAACTGTTAGGGATCTGCTTGTAGTCAAGCTTGTTGACCGTTTCTAGAAAAAAAAAAAAAACATGTGCATCTCTGGAGTACAAAGTCTATGGAAAAGAAATACAATGTATCTACAAGCTATGTCATATTTGTTTCTAAAATGTAATACTATTTAACCACTTCACGACCTATGACGTATGGGTACGTCATAGGTCACCTCCTCCTGTTTGATGCAGGCTCCGGTGCTGAGCCCGCATCTCTTCAGGTGCATGACAGCTGACAAAAATCAGCTCTTATGTGCCCCTAACAGCCGCGGGTGGAATCGCGATCTATGGGTTCGCATGACAACCGGGGGTCTGCAGGAGACCCCATGCCTGTCATTGCTGATCTGCTATGAGCCCCACGTGGCCGGCGTTCATAGCAGATGATCATTTCTGCTACACATAGCAGGACTGAAGGCAATCAGACGATCGCAGCTTCAAGTCTCCTAAGGGTATGTGTCCACGGTCAGTAAACGCTGCTTGTTTGACGCTGCGCAGAGCTGCAGCGTCAAGCACGCAGCGTCCAGATGTTCCAGCATAGTGGAGGGGATTTTATGAAATCCAGTGTCCACTATGCGTGGAAACACGCATCCTACTTCCCTGCGACTCTGGACATGCTGCGCGTCTTTTCAGATCGCAGCATGTCCGTGCTACCTGCGTCGACGCTGCCTCGCCGCAAGTAATATCACAGGGCGCTATGCGAGGGTGTGATGATCCCGGATGTGTACAGTTAACACATCCGGCATCATCGCGTCCCAGAAAGGGGGTGGGGCTTAGCACCGAGCAGCTTCGCCGCTCCGGCGATACCGCCGGTCATCCTGACCGTGGACACGTACCCTGAGGGTATGTGTCCACGTTCAGGATTGCATCAGGATTTGGTCAGTATTTTACATCAGTATTTGTAAGCCAAAACCAGGAGTGGGTGATAAATGCAGAAGTGGAGCATATGTTTCTATTATACTTTTCCTATAATTGTTCCACTCCTGGTTTTGGCTTACAAATACTGATGGAAAATCCTGACCAAATCCTGATGCAATCCTGAACGTGGACACATACCCTAAGAGTATGTGTCCACGTTCAGGAAACGCTGCGTTTTTGACGCAGCATTGAGCAGCATGCATAAAAAACGCAGCGTCCAGATGTTACAGCATAGTGGAGGGGATTTCATGAAATCCTGTCTCCACTATGCAGTAAAAGACGCATGCGGCACACCCGAGAAAACTCACATGCGGCGCGTCTTTTAAGAACGCAGCATGTCCTTACATTGCAGAAAAAACTCTAGGACAACGCAGGTGACCTGCCAGTGAACTCGGGTGCAGATTTGGTCAGAATTTTACCTGCATAAAATCCTGACCAAATCCTGAAGCAATCCTGAACGTGGACACATACCCTAAGGGTACGTTTCCACTGTCAGGATGGCCGGCGGTATCGCCGCTCGGCGCTAAGCCCCGCCCCCTTTCTGGGACGCGATCATGCCGGATGTGTTAACTGTACACATCCGGGATGATCGCTCGCTCCCATAGCGCCCTGTGATATGCCTTGCGGGGACGCTGCGTCCCCGCAAGGTGTACGGACATGCTGCGATCTGAAAAGACGCGCAGCATGTCCGTAGTCGCAGGGAAGACTGATGCGTGTTTCCACGCATAGTGGAGACGGGATTTCATAAAATTCCCTCCACTATGCTGGAACATCTGGACGCTGCTTGTTTGACGCTGCAGCTCTGCGCAGCGTCAAACAAGCAGCGTTTCCTGACCGTGGAAACATACCCTAAGGAGTCTATTGAAGCAAGTGGAAAAAAAAATGTTATAAAAATATAAAAGTTCAAATCACCTCCCTTTCGTCCTATTCAAAATAAAATGAAAAATACGCTTATTTGATATTGCCGCATTCAGAAATGCCCTATCTATAAAAATATAAAAATAATTAATCCGATCGGTAAACGGTGTAATGAGAGAGAAAATTAAAGACTGAATCTACCCCAAAATGGTAAAAAAAAAAACATCGGGTCAACACGCAAAGAATAAGCCCTCACCCGGCCCCAGATCCCCAAAAAATGAGATGCTACGGGTCTCGGAAAATGGTGCCATTTTTTTTTTTTAACAAACTTTGGATTTTTTTTCACCCCTTAGGCCGCCGTCACACATGCGAGTTTTACGGACGTAAGAGCGCAGAAACTACGTGCATAAAACTCGCATAACATACGGCACAATGCTTCTCAATGGGTCTCGTCCTATCAGCCGTATATTACGGATCCGTAATATACGGCGTTCTACGGCCGTACAAAATCGCAGCATGCTGCGTTTGTCAGCGTATTGCGCAAAAAAATCGCCAATGAAATGCAGCTGTGCTTGTAATTCCCCGGCGAATGAAGGAAATGTAGGTCATTGACCTACATTTCCTTCAGTTGCGGTGATGCGCCCCTGCTGGATGTTCTCATGAACTGCAGCCTGGGAACTTTTTCCCACACTCCAGGTCATATGAGGACATCCACCAGGGGGCGCATCACCGCGACTGAAGGAAATGTAGGTCAATGACCTACATTTCCTTCATTCGCCGGGGAATTACAAGCACGAGCACACAGCTGCATTAGCAGGGCTCCTGCTTGTAAATTATTTTAACCCCTTCAGATGGATTACCTCGTGGGACGTGACGGGTCAGCAGAAGGTATGTATATTGTGTGTTTATTGTTTTGCCAAGCGAGGGTCTGCAAATGGATTGAGAGAGCAATAAAATATTAAAACAACCGCTGTGTTTATTTCATTAAAATACTTTTATATCGTGTGTGTGTGTGTTTTTTAACCCTTTCAAACAATTGGATTAATAATGGATAGGTGTCATATTTGATGCCTCTCCATTATTAACCTGGCTTAATGTCACCTTACAATAGCAAGGTGGCATTAACCCTTCATTACCCCATATCCCACCGCTACACGGGAGTGGGAAGAGAGTGGCCAAGTGCCAGAATAGGCGCATCTTCCAGATGTGCCTTTTCTGGGGTAGCTGGGGGCAGATGTTTTTAGCCACGGGGGGGCCAATAACCATGGACCCTCTCCTGGCTATTAATATCTGCCGTCAGTCACTGGCTTTACCACTCTGGCGGAGAAAATTGCGCGGGAGCCCACGCCAATTTTTTCCGCCATTTAACCCTTTATTTTAGCAGCTACAGCGCCCAAATTTTGCACATACACACTACTAACATTAGTAGTGTGGAATATGCAAAAAAAATGGGGATATGAGATGGTTTACTGTATGTAAACCATGTCTCATTTCATGTCGGGTTTGGGAAGGAGAAATGAAAAGCCGGCAATTGAATTACCGGCTGTTCACAGATATCGCGCTGAAGTAAATATAAATACAGACTATATATATATATATATATATATATATATATATATATATATATATATATAGTGTCTCAATGATATATATATATATATATATATATATATATATATATATATATATATATATATATATATATATATATATATATACACACACTGTATATATGTTTTACCGAACATTTGAGCACATAAATCCATTAGATGTCGGTTTTGCAAGCCTGCGCGAAAATCTCGCAGTACGGATGCCATACGGATTACATACGGAGGATGCCATGCGCAAAATACGCTGACACACCCTGCCTACGGATCACTATTTTGGGAACATTTCTCCGTATTACGGCCGTATTACGGCCGTAAAATACGGACCGTATTGTCTTACGCCGAGTGTGACGCCGGCCTTGCCGGTAAATAAAAAATACCCTATACATGTTTGGTGCCTGCGAATCATATTGCCAGGTCAGTTTTTGTATTTAGTGAACATGGTGAAAAAAAAAAAAAAAAAAAGTGTAATTGCACTTTATTTGCAGTTTTACTGCACTTAGAATTTTTGTTCCCACTTTCCAGTTGACTGTAAGGAAAAAAGCAATTGTTTCATTCAAAAGTACAATTCGTTTAGCAAAAAACAAGCCCTTACACGTCCATATTTAAAAAAAACATTATGGCTCAGGGACAAAGGGGACTGAAAAACGAAAAGGCAAAAACTGAACATCCCAAGATGGTGAAGGGGTTAATTGTGAATATGCACTCTCTCTACTGGATGTGTTTTGACCAGGCTTTAGCATATCAAAGATTATAACCTGGCAACAATAAGGGATCATTATAACCTGGCAATAATTGTGATTGTCATTGTGTGTAAAGGCTCATACTCATTTGCGAGAAAAACGGACTAGAGGAATTGGATAAAAAATCGGATTGCACACTCTAACCAATGTTAATCTATGAGTCCCTGCTCATCTGCAATATTTTATTTATTTTTTACCTCTGCTCAGATTGGGCTGAGAGAACAATCGCAGCATGCGAGACTCGCTAATGCAAGACAATGGATGTGATAAAAAAATCACATGTCACTCAGACCATGCGAGTGCCATCTGATTTTTACACACCTATGTTCGTGGAAACGGTCATTTGATCTGCCGCGTACAGTAAAATCACAGCGTGACCCGACAAAATAAAATAGACAGAATAGATATATACATAGAATAGATAGATATAAATATGCGTATGCCGCTTACTGTACATGTATTTTATTACTAAATAAATCACTTTCTGAAAAAATTAGCGGGGGATCCCCCAAAATTTTGTTAACCAGCAGAAGGAAAGTGGATAGTTGTGGGCAGATGTTTACAGCCTGGGATGGAGGTAATACCCATGGAGTTTCCCAGGCTATTAATATCAGCTCACAGCTGTATACTTTGCCTTTTACAGGTTATTACAATCATTGCCCCCCCCAAAAAAAAAATAAAATAAAAAATGACTCAGGGTCCACCTATAATTAATAACCAGCAAAGGCTAGGCAGACAGCTGCGGGCTGATATTACCGTATATACTCGAGTATAAGTCGAGGCACCTAATTTTGCCACGGAAAACTGGGTAAGCTTATTGACTCAAGTATAAGCAGTGTATGCATTGTCCCCTCAGCCCTGTCCTGGTATGCATGGCTCCCTCGTCTCTGTCCTGGTATGCATGGCTCCTCCATCGGTGTCCTGGTATGCCTGGCTCCCCAGGTCCCTGTCCTGCTATGCATGGCTCCCCAGGTCCCTGTCCTGCTATGCATGGCTCCCCAGGTCCCTGTCCTGCTATGCATGGCTCCCCAGGTCCCTGTCCTGCTATGCATGGCTCCTTATCCCATATCCTATTCACCCTCCAGCGTGCCCTCGCAGCATCTTAGTGGTAATGAATATGCGCTCCTTGCCTATGGGAGTGGAGACGCCTGCATATTCATTACCTTATTGAGCGGCGCCACGTGATCGCGCCGGAGGAGCTGCTGGAAGCCGGAACCATCGAGATGATGCAAAGGCGCCGGGACCACCGAGATGCTGCGAGGGCATGCAGGTGGGTAAGTAGGATGTCTTCTGGAAGCCGGCCGCTGTCACTGTGTGCTGCTATAAGAGAAATTAATATTTATTTCTCTTTAGCAGCGGGCACAGTTGCAGCCACCGGCTTCTGCCTCCTGTGACCCGCCGCTCCCCCTCCCCTGCTGGCTTTCTGGACAATTGACTCGTGTATAAGCTGAGGGGGCGTTTTCAGCACAAAAAATGTGCTGAAAAACTCGGCTTATACATGAGTATATACGGTAATAGCCTTGGAAGGGGCCATGGATATTTGCCCCATCCCAGACTAAAAGCATCAGTCCTCAGTTGCCCCAGAAAAGAAATGGTGCATCTATAAAATGTGTTAAATCTGGCACTTAGCCCCACTGTTAACACTTGGCCTGGTGCCGTGACAAGTGGGGTGATAGTGTTGGGGTTGATGTCACATTTTTGTATGGTCAGGTGACATCAAGCCCAGAGGTTAGTAACTGAGAGCCGTCTATAGGATGCGGTGCCGTCAGAAAGGTCATCAGAGTTTAGTGCTCTCGCTGATGCCATTTCTGGGGTGGCTGAGAGCTGATGTTTTTAGTCTGGGACTGATATTAATAGCCTGGAAAGCTCCATGGGTATTACCCCCTTTCCAGGCTATAAACATCTGACCCCAGGTGCCCGCTTTTCCTCTGCTAGTTAAATTATTTTTGGAAAAAAATGGCATGGCATCCCCAAAATTGTATTAATTATTATTAATAAAATACATGTATAGTAATTTACAGATGCAAAGCTCTCATTATATATATATATATATATATATATATATATATATATATATATATATATATATATATATATATATATATATATATATATATATTTACACACCGTACAGGCCAAAAGTTTGGACACACCTTATCATTTAAAGATTTTTCTGTATTTTCATGACTATGAAAACTGTACATTCACACTAAGGGCATCAAAACTATGAATTAGCACGTGGAATTATATACTTAACAAAAAAGTGAGAAACAACTGAAATTATGTCTTATATTCTAGGTTCTTCAAAGTAGCCACCTTTTGCTTTGATGACTGCTTTGCATATTCTTGATGAGCTTCAAGAGGTAGTCACTGGGAATGGTTTTCACTTCACAGGTGTGCCCTGTCAGGATTAATAAGTGGTATTTCTTGCCTTATAAATGGGGTTGGGACCATCAGTTGTGTTATGCAGAAGTCTGGTGGATACACAGCTGATAGTCCTACTGAATAGACTGTTAGCTGCTTGTTTCTTGTCATAAAACAAATTCTAAGTAAAGAAAAACGAGTGGCCATCATTACTTTAAGAAATGAAGGTCAGTCAGTCTGAAAAATTGGGAAAACTTTGAAAGTGTCCCCAAGTGCAGTGGCAAAAACCATCAAGCGCTACAAAGAAACTGGCTCACATGAGGACCACCCCAGGAAAGGAAGACCAAGAGTCACCTCTGCTTCTGAGGATAAGTTTATCCGAATCACCAGCCTCAGAAATCGCAGTTTAACAGCAGCTCAGATTAGGGAACCGGTCAATGCCACACAGAGTTCTAGCAGCAGACACATCTTTACAACAACTGTTAAGAGGAGACTTTGTGCAGCAGGCCTTCATGGTGAAATAGCTGCTTGGAAACCACTGCTAAGGACAGGCAACAAGCAGAAGAGACTTGTTTGGGCTAAAGAACACAAGGAATGGACATTAGACCAGTGGAAATCTGTGCTTTGGTCTGATGAGTCCAAATTTGAGATCTTTAGTTCCAACCACCGTGTCTTTGTGCAACGCAGAAAAGGTGAACGGATGGACTCTACATGCCTGGTTCCCACCGTGAAGCATGGAGGAGGAGGTGTGATGGAGGACGAGGTGTGATGGTGTGGGGGTGCTTTGCTGGTGACACTGTTGTGGATTTATTCAAAATTGAAGGCATACTGAACCAGCATGGCTACCACAGCATCTTGCAGCGGCATGCTATTCCATCTGATTTGCGTTTAGTTGCACCATCATTTATTTTTCAACAGGACAATGACCCCAAACACACCTCCAGGCTGTGTAAGGGCTATTTGACCAAGAAGGAGAGTGATGGGGTGCTACGCCGGATGACCTGGCCTCCACAGTGAGTGAAGGCAGAAGGGCCAACGAGTGCTAAGTATCTCTGGGAACTCCTTCAAGATTGTTGGAAGACCATTCCCGGTGACTACCTCTTGAAGCTCATCAAGAGAATGCCAAGAGTGTGCAAAGCAGTCATCAAAGCAAAAGATGGCTACTTTGAAGAGCCTAGAATATGACATATTTCCAGTTGTTTCACACTTTTTTGTTAAGTATATAATTCCACGTGTTAATTCATAGTTTTGATGCCTTCAGCGTTTGCAGCAGCTGCGGAGGGCTGCAGACTTCCTCCGTGAAGCCCCGCCCTCGGCCGCACCTCCGCCGCTAGCTCCGCCTATTTCTGCATGTGGCCGGCATGCGGCCTGTGTACCTATCTTTAACATTAGGTACGCAGGTTGTGCCGCAGTATGCGGATGCTTCCGCATGCGTCGTTTTGACGATGTGGCGACCAGCGTAGGACGCAGCTTGTAGCAATTTTTTTTTCCGCATCCTGCAAAAGTGCTTGCAGGATGCATTTTTTCAACATAGACATGCATTAGCGATGCATTGCCACACGTCGCAACCGTCGTGCGACGGTTGCGTCGTGTTGCGTCGGACCGTCGCCACCAAAAAACGTTGCATGTAACGTTTTTTGGTGCGTCATGCCCCCGCCTCCCCGCACCTCACAATGGGGCAGCGGATGCGTTGAAAAACAGCATCCACTACCCCCATTTTTTCTCCTAAACGACGCATTGCGACGTACAGCCAACAATGCTAGTGTGAAAGTAGCCTAACACACACAGAAGACAAAGCAAAGCACCAAGCTAGAGCTCAAGCAGATAAACACTGTTGTCCAGCAAGGACTGGGAGGCAGGTGCTGGTTAATAAAGAGTGAAACAAACACCTGACCCAAGACAAACCCAGCACCAGAGGAAAAAGACCAGCAGCCAGAACTCCACAAGAAAATGGCGGATAGTCAACAACTAAACAGATTCTAACAGTATCTATCTATCTATCACCTATCTATCGTATCTATCTATTATCTATCGATATATCTATTCTCTACCGATATATCTATAAATATATTTATCTATATATAGATATCTCAATAGATAGATAGATATACGATAGATGGATACGATGGATACGATAGCTAGATGGCTGCGATCGAAAGTTGGATACGATAGATAATACCATGCTCGATGTTTAGTAATAAGCATAATAAAATGTTAAAGAGTTAGGTCGGGATCACACATGCGAGAAACTCGGATGAGTCTGGCACCTTAATACCCGGCACTTGGGAGCAGAGCGTGCAGCTGCATGTATTTCTATGAAGCTGAATGCTCTGGTCCCAAGTGGCGGCGGCGGTAGTGCCAGGTATTGAGGCAAGAGACTCGTGTGAGTTTCTCGCAAGTGTGACCCCGGCCTTAAACGCAATATCTGTTTAATTTGAAAAAAAAGTGAAAAAAAATGGTGTGGGCTCCCACACAATTTTCTGCACTAGAGAGAGAAAGCCAGCGACTGGGGGACTGATGTTTGTAGCCTGGAAGAATACTCATGGAGCTTCCCAGGCTATGAATATCAGCCCGCAGCTGTATATTTAGCCTTTACTGGCTATAAAAATAGGGGGACCCCCCAAAAAAAATGACGTGGGGTCCCCCTATAATTTTTAGCCAGAAAGGCTACGCAGGCAGCTGCAGGCTAATATTCATAGCCTAGGAAGGGACCATGGATATTGCCTCCCCCCGGCTACAAATACCAGCTCCTAGCCACCCCAGAAATGGCGCATCTGTAAGATGCACCAATTCCAGCGCTTAGCCTCTGTCTTCCCACTGCCCTGTAGTGGTGGCATATGCGGTAATAAGGGGTTAATGTCACCTTTGTAAGGTGACATTAAGCCGGCTTAGTAATGGAGAGGCATCAATAAGATACCTACCATTACTAATCCTATAGTAGTGAAAGGGTTAATAAAACACATGCAGAATAAAATATTTTAATGAAATAAAACACCACACAGTTTTGATATCTTTATTATATGCTCATTCCTGCGACACCCTCGTTCTGGAAAAAAATAAAAAATAATAAACCAACAGTATACTCCCTGAGTCCGACGTAGTCCATTTACTAATGAGTGTCCCACGACGAGTCCAGCTCTGCTATATCTGGATGCGTGACATCCAGACATAGAGCTTGTAGATGACCGCTGGAGATAGCTCTAGCGATCACCTACACTGATCAGCTAACCGTGAGAACCAGCCTAGTGACCGGAGATAACCCCCGGTCACGTGCACGGCAGTTCTCGCGCTAAGCTAAGTTATCGCGAGAACTGCCATGGACGCGGACTTCCGGCGGCGAGACAGGTAAGACCGCATGTAAATTAGTAGATATGCGTAGTAAGCTGTGTTTACGCAGTTACTACGCATGTGACTAATAATTACCGTATATACTCGAGTATAAGCCGAGATTTTCAACCCATTTTTTTGGGCTGAAAGTCCCCCTCTCGGCTTATACTCGAGTCATACCCGGGTGTCGGCAGGGGAGGGGAAGCGGGGGCTGTCTAGTTATACTCACCTACTCCCAGCGCGGTCCCTGCAGTCCCTGCTTCTTCCAGTGCTGCATCTTCTTCCTGTACTGAGCGGTCACATGGTCCCGCTCATTACAGTCATGAATATGCGGCTCCACCTCCCATAGAGGTGGAGCCGCATATTCATGACTGCAATGAGCGGTAACGGTGACCACTCAATACAGGAAGAAGATGCAGCGGTAGAAGAAGCAGGGACCGCGCCAGGAGCAGGTAAGTATACAGGGAGGGGAGCGCTGCGCGATATTTACCGCTCCTCGTTCCGGTGCGGCTCAGTCATCAGCGTCCTCTGGCTGTGACGCTCAGGTCAGAGGGCGCAGTGACGTAGTCAGTGCGCGCCCTCTGCTGAGCGTCAGTGCTGGAGACGGAGCCGCACGAGGAGCAGGTAAAAATTGAAAGCGCCGGCGTCCTGAGCGAAGAGAGGTGAGTATGTGATTTATTTTTTTTTTTAATTGCAGCAGCAGCAGCATTATATATTGCACAGCTTTATATGGAGTATCTATGGGGCAATAATCAACGGTGCAGAGCATTATATATGGCACAGCTTTCTATGGAGCATCTATGGGGCCATAATGAACGGGGCAGAGCATTATACAGTGGGGCAAAAAAGTATTTAGTCAGCCAGCAATAGTGCAAGTTCCACCACTTAAAAAGATGAGAGGCGTCTGTAATTTACATCATAGGTAGACCTCAACTATGGGAGACAAACTGAGAAAAAAAAAATCCAGAAAATCACATTGTCTGTTTTTTTAGCATTTTATTTGCATATTATGGTGGAAAATAAGTATTTGGTCAGAAACAAAATTTCATCTCAATACTTTGTAATATATCCTTTGTTGGCAATGACAGAGGTCAAACGTTTTCTGTAAGTCTTCACAAGGTTGCCACACACTGTTGTTGGTATGTTGGCCCATTCCTCCATGCAGATCTCCTCTAGAGCAGTGATGTTTTTGGCTTTTCGCTTGGCAACACGGACTTTCAACTCCCTCCAAAGGTTTTCTATAGGGTTGAGATCTGGGGACTGGCTAGGCCACTCCAGGACCTTGAAATGCTTCTTACGAAGCCACTTCTTCGTTGCCCTCGCGGTGTGCTTTGGATCATTGTCATGTTGAAAGACCCAGCCACGTTTCATCTTCAATGCCCTTGCTGATGGAAGGAGGTTTGCACTCAAAATCTCACGATACATGGCCCCATTCATTCTTTCATGTACCCGGATCAGTCGTCCTGGCCCCTTTGCAGAGAAACAGCCCCAAAGCATGATGTTTCCACCACCATGCTTTACAGTAGGTATGGTGTTTGATGGATGCAACTCAGTATTCTTTTTCCTCCAAACACGACAAGTTGTGTTTCTACCAAACAGTTCCAGTTTGGTTTCATCAGACCATAGGACATTCTCCCAAAACTCCTCTGGATCATCCAAATGCTCTCTAGCAAACTTCAGACGGGCCCGGACATGTACTGGCTTAAGCAGTGGGACACGTCTGGCACTGCAGGATCTGAGTCCATGGTGGCGTAGTGTGTTACTTATGGTAGGCCTTGTTACATTGATCCCAGCTCTCTGCAGTTCATTCACTAGGTCCCCCCGCGTGGTTCTGGGATTTTTGCTCACCGTTCTTGTGATTATTCTGACCCCACAGGGTGGGATTTTGCGTGGAGCCCCAGATCGAGGGAGATTATCAGTGGTCTTGAATGTCTTCCATTTTCTAATTATTGCTCCCACTGTTGATTTCTTCACTCCAAGCTGGTTGGCTATTGCAGATTCAGTCTTCCCAGCCTGGTGCAGGGCTACAATTTTGTTTCTGGTGTCCTTTGACAGCTCTTTGGTCTTCACCATAGTGGAGTTTGGAGTCAGACTGTTTGAGGGTGTGCACAGGTGTCTTTTTATACTGATAACAAGTTTAAACAGGTGCCATTACTACAGGTAACGAGTGGAGGAAAGAGGAGACTCTTAAAGAAGAAGTTACAGGTCTGTGAGAGCCAGAAATCTTGATTGTTTGTTTGTTTCTGACCAAATACTTATTTTCCACCATAATATGCAAATAAAATGCTAAAAAAACAGACAATGTGATTTTCTGGATTTTTTTTTTTCAGTTTGTCTCCCATAGTTGAGGTCTACCTATGATGTAAATTACAGACGCCTCTCATCTTTTTAAGTGGTGGAACTTGCACTATTGCTGACTGACTAAATACTTTTTTGCCCCACTGTATATGGCACAGCTTTCTATGGAGCATCTATGGGGCCATAATGAACGGTGCAGAGCTTTATATATGGCACAGCTTGATATGGAGCATCTATGGGGCCATAATGAACGGTGCAGAGCATTATATATGGCACAGCTTTCTATGGAGCATCTATGGGGCCATAATGAACGGTGCAGAGCATTATATATGGCACAGTTTTATATGGAGCATCTATGGGGCAATAATCAACGGTGCAGAGCATTATATGTGGCACAGCTTTATATGGAGCATCTATGGGGCAATAATGAACGGTATGGAGCATCTATTTTTATTTTTGAAATTCACCGGTAGCTGCTGCATTTCCTACCCTAGGCTTATACTCGAGTCAATAAGTTTTCCCAGTTTTTTGTGGCAAAATTAGAGGGGTCGGCTTATACTCGGGTTGGCTTATACTCGAGTATATACGGTAGATGCGGTTTTACCGCATCTAATGATTATCTATGGGAAATTAACGGTGCGGCGACGGAGCATCGTCGCATTGAAACAGACAAGCTGTGTTCTGAAAAGACACGCTGCATGTCCGTTTACGTGGGTCTGCCGCCTGCGTCTTTTAACGCATAGTGGAGACTCGATTTCATGAAATCCTCTCCAATATGCTGTAACATCTGGACGCTGCGTGTTCGACGCTGCGGCTCTACGGAGCATCAAACACGCAACGTTTTCTGACCGTGGAAACACACCCTTATGGTCTCCGAAGAACTTGCAGCAGAACGCCTGTGACTACTCCTAGCTCCTCTCTCCATAGAACTTTATGAGCTCCAACTGCCATTTCCTATCCAGTAATGGAAAAGTCTTTACTCACTGAATACAGATTTTTTCCTGTGAATTAAGAATGAAAAATTTGAGAATGAAAGACCAGTCCAGAATGAGAATAAAGTGGATTTATCTGATAATACAATGCCTACAAGTAGTATTCAACCCCCTGCAGATTTAGCAGGTTTAATAAGATGCAAATAAGTTAGAGCCTTCAAACTTCAAACAAGAGCAGGATTTATTAACAGATGCATAAATCTTACAAACCAAAAAGTTTTGTTGCTCAGTTAAATTTTTATACATTTTAAACATAAAAGTGTGGGTCAATTAATATTCAACCCCTAGGTTTAATATTTTGTGGAATAACCTTTGTTTGCAATTACAGCTAATAATCGTCTTTTATAAGACCTGATCAGGCCGGCACAGGTCTCTGGAGTTATCTTGGCCCACTCCTCCATGCAGATCTTCTCCAAGTTATCTATGTTCTTTGGGTGTCTCATGTGGACTTTAATCTTGAGCTCCTTCCACAAGTTTTCAATTGGGTTAAGGTCAGGAGACTGACTAGGCCACTGCAACACCTTGATTTTTTGCCTCTTGATCCAGGCCTTGGTTTTCTTGGCTGTGTGCTTTGGGTCGTTGTCTTGTTGGAAGATGAAATGACGACCCGTCTTAAGATCCTTGATGGAGGAGCGGAGGTTCTTGGCCAAAATCTCCAGGTAGGCCGTGCTATCCATCTTCCCATGGATGCGGACCAGATGGCCAGGCCCCTTGGCTGAGAAACAGCCCCACAGCATGATGCTGCCACCACCATGCTTGACTGTAGGGATGGTATTCTTGGGGTCGTATGCAGTGCCATCCAGTCTCCAAACGTCACGTGTGTGGTTGGCACCAAAGATCTCGATCTTGGTCTCATCAGACCAGAGAACCTTGAACCAGTCAGTCTCAGAGTCCTCCAAGTGATCATGAGCAAACTGTAGACGAGCCTTGACATGACGCTTTGAAAGTAAAGGTACCTTACGGGCTTGTCTGGAACGGAGACCATTGCGGTGGAGTACATTACTTATGGTATTGACTGAAACCAATGTCCCCACTGCCATGAGATCTTCCCGGAGCTCCTTCCTTGTTGTCCTTGGGTTAGCCTTGACTCTTCGGACAAGCCTGGCCTCGGCACGGGAGGAAACTTTCAAAGGCTGTCCAGGCCATGGAAGGCTAACAGTAGTTCCATAAGCCTTCCACTTCCGGATGATGCTCCCAACAGTGGAGACAGGTAGGCCCAACTCCTTGGAAAGGGTTTTGTACCCCTTGCCAGCCTTGTGACCCTCCACGATCTTGTCTCTGATGGCCTTGGAATGCTCCTTTGTCTTTCCCATGTTGACCATGTATGAGTGCTGTTCACAAGTTTGGGGAGGGTCTTAAATAGTCAGAAAAGGCTGGAAAAAGAGATAATTAATCCAAACATGTGAAGCTCATTGTTCTTTGTGCCTGAACTACTTCTTAATACTTTAGGGGAACCAAACAGAATTCTGGTGGGTTGAGGGGTTGAATAATAAATGACCCTCTGAAAAGACTTTTCACAATTTAAAAAAAAATAAACAAAGAAATAACATTCTTTTTTGCTGCAGTGCATTTCACACTTCCAGGCTGATCTACAGTCCAAATGTCACAATGCCAAGTTAATTCCAAATGTGTAAACCTGCTAAATCTGCAGGGTGTTGAATACTACTTGTAGGCACTGTATATGTTACAAAGTTTCTTATTTTCATGTGTTCTATTGATTTAGGGAAAAAAAGATTTTAAAATGAGTTACTGTAAGTTTCAGCCGGCCCTTCAATCTGTGAGGTCCTGCTTCAAAAACCCCTGCCATCACCATAGGAAGCTGCAACTGACCACCAATTTACATTACAGGGATAATGTCATTTTATCACCAAAAGGTCTTCAAATTTAGCAATAGGAATAAATATTTTGATCTATGCCACTTATAATGTGCAGAATTTACTACTAATAACTTTGTACATTGAAAGCGTCTGGGACCTTCTTGGACCTGTTCAATGAATCAGTGATTAAAACATGGACAACACTGTGGCTCAGTGGTTAGCTGCAGCGCTGGAGTCCTGCGTTCAAATCCCAACAATGACAACATCTGCAAGGAGTTTGTATGTTCTCCCCATGTTTGTGTGGGTTTTCTCCGGTTTCCTCCCACATTCCAAAGACATACTGATAGGGAATGTAGATTGTGAGCCCCATCGGTGACAGCAATGATTATGTCTGTAAAGCACTGCAGAATATGGCGCTATATTAATAGAGATTATTATTATAATTATATGCTGCTCAGACAAATGAACTGCCCAACCATGGCATACTAACATGTAAGTGCTGGGTCCTTCTTAGCAATTTTCCTAACTGGGATGTGTATAAGTCCTTTATGCTATCTAGTTCTTTTAAGTCAATGGTCTAGCCTTAACACAAGCCATCAACTTTTGATCTGACTCGCGTCATCATTTAGCTCACATATTTGGAGGATCCATTCTTTAAAGGCTGGTTCTGAATTATACAGACATGCCACAGGTTGGAGAATGTCAACATAGATGATGTCAGTTGTGTTGTTGCTTCCCTTTATTGTTTACTAGTCATAGCTATTAATCTTTTAGGGCTCATGCAGACATCAATTAATTTTCTGAAACCCAAAAAGAAAAAAAAAACTGATTTGGTCAATGTTTCAGTTTCTACTATGAGAGTTTCATCAACTTTTTTTTTACGTATGAGAAGCTCTAGAAACTAGAAGCTCAAACAAACATGAGATGACCCCTTGCTGTGACACTGGTATTGGCACCCTTTACATTAAATTACAGTGGGTACCGAAAGTATTCATACCCCTTTAAATTTTTCACTTTGTTTCATTGCAGCCATTTGGTAAATTCAAAAAAGTTCATTTTATTCCTCATTAATGTACACTCTGCACCCCATCTTGACTGAAAATAACAAATGTAGTAATTTTTGCAAATTTATTAAGAAAGAAAAACTGAAATATCACATGGTCATAAGTATTCAGACCCTTTGCTCAGTATTAAGTAGATACACGCTTTTGAGCTAGTACAGCTATGAGTCTTCTTGGGAATGATGCAGCAAGTTTTTCACACCTGGATTTGGGGATCCTCAGCCTTTCTTCCTTGCAGATCCTCTCCAGTTCCATCAGGTTGGATGGTGAACGTTGGTGGACAGCCATTTTCAGGTCTCTCCAGAGATGCTCAATTGGGTTTAGGTCAGGTCTCTGTCTGGGCCAGTCAAGAATGGTCACAGAGTTGTTCTGCAGCCACTCCTTTGTTATTTTAGCTGTGTGCTTAAGGTCATTGTCTTGTTGGAAGGTGAACCTTCAGCCAAGTCTGAGGTCCAGAGCACCCTGGAAGAGGTTTTCATCCACGATAACTCGGTACTTGGCCGCATTCATGTTTCCTTCAATGACAACCAGTCGTCCTATCCCTGTAGCTGAAAAACACACCCATAGCATGATGCTGCCACCATCATGTTTCACTGTTGGGATTGTATTGGGCAGGTGATGAGCAGTGCCTGGTTTTCTCCACACATGCCGCTTAGAATTATCACCAAAAAGGTCTATCTTCGTCTCATCAGACCAGAGAATCTTATTTCTCATAGTCTGGGAGTCCTTCATGTGTTTTTTAGCAAACTCTATGCGGGCTTTCATATGTCTTGCACTGAGGAGAGGCTTCTGTCAGGCCACTCTGCCATAAAGGCCTGACTTGTGGGGGGGCTGCAGTGATAGTTGACTTTGTGGAACTTTCTCCCATCTCCCTACTGCATCTCTGGATCTCAGCTACCGTGATCTTGGGTTCCTTCTTTACCTCTCATCAAGACTCTTCTCCCACGTTTGCTCAGTTTGGCTGGAAGGCCAAGTCTAGGAAGACTTCTGATGGTCCCAAACTTCTTCCATTTTAAGGATTATGGAGGCCACTGTGCTCTTAGGAACTTTGAGTACTGCAGAAATTCTGTTGTAACCTTGGCCAGATCTGTGCCTTGTCACAATTCTGTCTCTGAGCTCCTTGGCCAGTTCCTTTGACCTCCTGATTTTCATTTGGTCTGACATGCACTGTGAGCTGCGAGGTCTTATATAGACAGGTGTGTGTCTTTCCAAATCATGTCCTATCAGTTTATTTAAACACAGCTGGACTCCAATGAAAGAGTAGAACCATCTCAAGGAGGATCACAAGGAAATGGACAGCATGTGACTTAAATATGAGTGTCTGAGCAAAGGGTCTGAATACTTATGACCATGTGATATTTCAGTTTTTCTTTTTTATTACATTTGCAAAAATTTCTACATTTCTGTTTTTATTCAGTCAAGATGGGGTGCAGAGTGTACATAAAAAAATGAACTTTTTTGAATTTACCAAATGGCTGCAATGAAACAAAGAGTGAAAAACTTAAAGGGGTCTGAATACTTTCCGTACCCACTGTAGTATGGAAACAAATTTTGACTGTTCCTTTGTCACAATGGTGGAGACAAAGGAGCTGTCTGAGCACATCAGATCTACTTTTATTAGAAAACACAAGTCTTCCTAAGGGTGTAAGGTTATCTCCAAAGACCTTGGTATCCCAGTTTCAACAGTGCGCAATGTTATTAAGAAGTTTGTCAAGCATGGAACGGTCAACACCCTCCTTGGACACAGGGAAAGAGGAAAATTGACAAGAGATGTCTTCGAAGGTTGTACCGATTGGTGAAAAAAACCCACCATGTCAAACATCCAAAGATCTGAAGGCTGAACAGTCTGGGGTCATGGTTTCAACAAGTACCATATGCTGCACACTAAACCAAGCAGAGCTGTATGGGCGAAGGCCAGGGAAGAAACCATTCCTGAAGAAAAGACCTAAGAGGAACAACTGATCTTTGCCAGAGAGTACCTTGACAAACCACAATCCTTTTGGGAAAATGTTCTGTTTACAGATTGAGCAAAAATAAGGCTTATTCGCAATGCAAAGCAACAGTTTATTAACAGATGGCTCAATTAAGCTTATAAGGAAAATAACACCATACCAACAGTTAAGCATGGGGGAGGATCCATAATGCTGTGGAATTGTTTTGCTGCGTCTGGTACTGGGGGTCTTGACCGTATCACAAAAATCATGAAATCCGAGAATTATCAAGAGATTTTAGAGCGAAATGTCCTAACCAGTGAAAGAAAACTTGGTTCGAGTCAAAGATCATGGGTTCTCCAACAAGCCAGTGACCCAAAGCACATATCCAAAAGTAAACATGAATGGTTGAACAATAATTTTTTTTTATAAAGGATACAAGAAACGATTGGAGGCTGTCATCAATGCCAAAGGGTGTTCAACCAAGTATTAATTAGGGATGCCTTTATTGCTGCACATGCTGTTCATTCTGTTTCTTCTTTGAAATTGCAACATGTAAGTTAAAAAACAATGTTTTATTGTTGAATTTCTTTGAACCACTAATTAAAAAATCCTGAGGATATAACTTTGGTACATTTCCATTTATTTCTGAAGATATTGTACAGTCTATGAAAAAAAAAAAATGAAGGGGCACCAATAATGGTAAGCAGGACTGTAGGTCTATGTCTTGCATTTATGGCTATGACATGTTAAAAGGCTCACAATATCAGTAATCCTTGAATTTTACTCATGAGGTGTGTGTGTGTGTGTGTGTGTGTGTGTGTATGTATGTATATGTGTGTGTGTGTGTATATACATACATACATACATACATACATACATACATACATACATACATACATACATACATACATACATACCGGTGTCAATTGAATTCCAACCAGAGTACACCTCATTCTACTTAATGTACTTCTGATTAGGGGATCACCTTTACCAAATCTTATTTATCAAAGGAAAGTATAAAAAACACTGCTGTGGTGTTTAGAATCCTCTTGCAATAGGACAAGCTGGATGGCCAAACATGTGCTAGTCATATCCCAAAAGTAATAGGAATGAAAAATTAACTTTTAACCATGCCAAAGGAGTTGAAAAGAAAAGTCTTGAGTGAGGAAAAGAAGGGCTCAATTCTGGCTTTACTAGCAGAGGGATACAGTGAGCGTCATGTTGCCTCCATACTTAAAATTTCTAAGATGGCAGTCCATTACAACGAAGTCAAGCAGCAGATATTGGGGACAACAAAGCTACAGACAGGCAGAGGGCGAATACAACTCTCCATTGACCGGGATGACTGTCATCTTATTCAAATGTCACTTGGCAACCGCAGGATGACATCAAGTGACCTACAAAACGAATGGCAAATGGCAGCTGGGGTGAAGTGCCTGACAAGAACAGTTTGTAACGGGCTCCTAGAGGCAGGATTCAAGTCATGTAACGCTAGAAAAAAGCCTTTCATCAATGAGAAGCAAAGGAGAGCTAGGCTGAAGTTTGCCAAAGATCATAAGGATTGGACCATAGAGGACTGGAGTAAGGTTATCTTCTCTGATGAGTCTAATTTTCAGCTTTGCCCAAGACCTGGTCATCTAATGGTTAGACGGAGACCTGAAGAGGTGTACAAGCCACAGTGTCTTGCACCCACTGTGAAATTTGGTGGAGGACCGGTGATGATCTGGGGATGCTTCAGCAAGTCTGGAACTGGGCAGGTTAATCTTTGCGAAGGACGTATGAATCAAGTCGCATATAAGGTTATCATGGAAAATCAGTTGATTCCTTCTGATCAGACAATGTTCCCCAACTCTGAGGACTGTTTTTTCCAGTAGGACAATGCGCCATGCCACACAGCCAGGTCAATCAAGGTGTGGATGAAGGACCACCACATCAAATCCCTGTCATGGCCAGCCCAATTTCCAGACCTGAACCCCATTGAAAACCTCTGGAATGTAATCAAGAGGAAGATGGATAGTCACAAGCCAGCAAGCAGAAGAACTGCTTACATTTTTGTGCCAGGAGTGGCATAAGGTCACCCAAAAGCAGTTTGAAATAAAAGAACAATTTTACATTTTACCCAAAAATATACCTATAAAGAGAAAAATCAGACAAACTGAAAATTTTGCAGTGATCTCTTAATTTTCATTAAAGGGAACCTGTCACCCCCAAAATCGAAGGTGAGCTAAGCCCACCAGCATCAGGGGCTTATCTACAGCATTCTGGAATGCTGTAGATAAGCCCCTGATGTATCCTGAAAGATGCAGTCCAGTCCAGTGGGTGTTGCGTCCGGTCCAGCACCTGCCATCTTCTTACGATGACGTCCTCTTTTTGTCTTCATGCTGCGGCTCCGGCACAGGCGTACTTTGTCTGCCCCAAAATCGAAGGTGAGCTAAGCCCACCGGCATCAGGGGCTTATCTACAGCATTCTGGAATGCTGTAGATAAGCCCCCGATGTATCCAGAAAGATGAGAAAAAGAGGTTAGATTATACTCACGCAGGCGGTCCGATCCAATAGGCGTCGCGGTCCGGTCCGGGGCCTCCCATCTTCTTACGATGACGTCCTCTTCTTGACGCTCTGGCGCAGGTGTACTTTGTCTGCCCTGTTGACATGCCAGACTTAGTTTGTCACTTTCCACAAGGAGAAACGTTACCCCCTCAAATTCTTCTGGGAGAGAGGCGCTGCAAGACTCCTCTGGCACCAGCTTATCTTCCTCTCAATGTCCTGCGATGTCTTTGAATTTTAACTGGTCTTTTCCTTCTCTCCCACAACGCATTATGGGGAGGTTCTGCAGATCAGCTCCAATTATCTGATTAATTGTATCCATCAGCAACCACTAAACAATGTGACAGCGCTGTGCTGTTTTGCCCTGCTCCATGCACTATTTGCAGGCTGCTTACGCTAGTAACAGCTGGTCAGAGGGGGTGCTAGATATCGGACCCCGACCAGTCTGATATTGTTGACCTGTTCTAGAGATAGATCCTCAATATTATACTAATTAAAAGCCTATTCAACAACAGCTGGAATGAGAGCTATACTTTACATGTTTTCTAACAGTTTATATTATTTTTGAATTGTTATATGCTGTTTCCTGATGTATGGAAACCAGTCTTATTAGAAATAAGACATTTTTAAGTATTCCTTTTAGTCCGATTTCACACATCAGTATTCCTTGGTACATGTACTACCCGTTTATTTTTACAGATCAAGAACCCATTTCAATTAATGTGACTTGTCAAATGTTCGTTTTTTATTGTTTTTTTGCTGTACTAATTGTCATTAAAAAAATAAAGTTACACTTCAATGGCCCTATGAAAAAAAAAATTGCACACAGATGTCAACCATGTGTTGTCAGCAGTGCTGAGGAGTCAGATTCCATTTTGGTGGATTCGGTAAAAAATGCACCGACTTCGACTCCTAAAACATAAAAATATATAATATATTGGGTACAGTAATACAATGCAGGATGTGCTGTAAATGTTTTCGTAATAATTTGGTAAAATTATGGAATGTCCTGTAAAAGTCTGCTCTGTTCCTAATCTAAGGATCTGGGCTTTTAGTTAAGATGAATCTGTGCTGCACTATATGTACATGCTGAGTAGTGAAGCAGGGCTGTGGAGTCCTAGGTGAAATGAATCTGTGCTGCACTTTATGTACATGCTCAGTAGTGACCAGTTCTGTGGAGTCGGATTAGTGAGTCAGAGTTGGAGGTTTGCCTTACCGACTCCACAGCCCTAGTTGTCGATATTTTCTGGTCCTTTGGTTCGGAGAGGTTTTTTTCCACATATATGAAAAATGGATGTAATATTATGTAATATGCCTATGATTATTGCTTGTGTAATCCGCTATCTTAAGTGTGGGTGTAATAATACATATCGTTAATCATGGACATGTGGACATAAAAGTTAACAATTAACAACTTCTTCATCTGTGCTACTTGTCTCACTAAAAAGAAACTTAGGCCTATAACAGACACATGGAAATGCAATTGTTATTAATAATTAATAGACACCAGTAATTATCCATTAGTTAATACAGCATCCGTTTACTGTCATAGGGACTATAAGGATGTAAAACCTAGTTCCTGTTTTACTGCACTTTGTATAAGCACATGTTTCTGATGCATAGAAGACTGACTTGTTTTAATAAAAGAACTTTAAAATTGCTAGTTAAACTTTATTTTATGTGGGGGTTTTTTGTATATTGCTGCTTTTCTTTGTCATATGACACAAAGTTGGCTTTTTTAAATTTTATTATAAACCTCACAAAAGACTCCGTCATACTGGTTTTTGTCCAGCAAAGATCCCATAACTGAAGTTGCCACCCGCTTGTGTGTAAATCTGCCCCATAACTTGCCGTTTCCATTAGTGTGACAGTCCTGTGAAACATGTTTGAAGGATCAGATCAAACAATTCATTTTTTTTTCGATTGGGAAATTTTGGTAATGTTTGTTTTGTCAGGAATATTCATGAAAAGCTGATGGTTTTTCTATACGGTGAATGCTGCAACTTTCAGCTTTCCTAAACTCGCATGTTGTGAAATTTACACGACCCAAATGATGTTCACTTCTAGTAAATGTTCGTGAGCCTCTACGTGTACTTCTCTAAAATATTTCTAGTACTTTTCCTCTTAAAGTACAGCTGCACTTTCACAAAAACTCTAGATACGTCACAGGAACGTGTGAGAAGTTTTGGTTGGTGGGGCTCTGAGTGCTGAGACCCCTCTGCACACTAGAATAAAGGGGGGATAATAGCTCAATAGTGGACTGTCTCTCAATTGGGGCTGAAGAGGGGCACATTGGCCCAGATTAATCAAGAATAATGTTTTCGTTAATGAAGCTTCTGGCAACACTATGAGAAATGTACTCCAGTCAGGTGCGGAAATCTATTTCTTTTGTAATTATGATGAATTTATTGGCCAAGCTCAGAAATACCCCCGCTTGCAAAGCTTTGCTCCTTTTCCAAAAAGAGTATAGAGCTGACCACAACTGGCGTGTAAAAAAACAAACAACCGAACAACAACACTAAAAACTGCATTTTTTTTAAGCTCCCCTATAAATTACTCCCCAAAAATTGCGACATACTTTTATGACAGAATTCTGCCTAAAACTCTTTGATGAATCGGGGGCAACAGACATTTATTTGAGTCTTGAAAGATGGCAGCCCTCGACTGAGCCCTTCTGCCCCTTCAATTCACATTTCGACGTATCAGTTTAACCCCTTCACCCCCAAGGGTGGTTTGCACGTTAATGACCAGGCCAATTTTTACAATTCTGACCACTGTCCCTTTATGAGGTTATAACTCTGGAACGCTTCAACGGATCCTGGTGATTCTGACACTGTTTTCTCGGGACATATTGTACTTCATGATAGTGGTAAAATTTCTTTGATATTACCTGCGTTTATTTGTGGAAAAAATCGGAAATTTGGCGAAAATTTTGAAAATTTCGCAGTTTTCCAACTTTGAATTTTTATGCAATTAAATCACAGTGATATGTCACACAAAATACTTAATAAGTAACATTTCCCACATGTCTACTTTACATCAGCACAATTTTGGAACCAAAATTTTTTTTTTGTTAGGGAGTTATAAGGGTTAAAAGTTGACCAGCAATTTCTCATTTTACAACACCATTTTTTTTTTTAGGGACCACATCTCATTTGAAGTCATTTTGAGGGGTCTATATGATAGAAAATACCCAAGTGTGACACCATTCTAAAAACTGCACCTCTCAAGGTGCTCAAAAACCACATTCAAGAAGTTTATTAACCCTTCAGGTGTTTCACAGGAATTTTTGCAATGTTTAAATAAAAATGAACATTTAACTTTTTTTCACACAAAATTTACTTCAGCTCCAATTTGTTTTATTTTACCAAGGGTAACAGGAGAAAATGGACCCCAAAAGATGTTGTACAATTTGTCCTGAGTACGCCGATACCCCATATGTGGGGGTAAACCACTGTTTGGGCGCATGACAGAACTCGGAAGCGAAGGAGCGCCATTTGACTTTTCAATGCAAAATTGACTGGAATTGAGATGGGACGCCATGTTGCGTTTGGAGAGCCCCTGATGTGCCTAAACATTGAACCCCCCCCCACAAGTGACACAATTTTGGAAAGTAGACCCCCTAAGGAACTTATCTAGAGGTGTAGTGAGCACTTTGACCCACCAAGTGCTTCACAGAAGTTTATAATGCAGAGCCGTAAAAATGAAACAAATTTTTTTCCCACAAAAATTACTTTTTAGCCCCCAGTTTTGTATTTTCCCGAGGGTAACAGGAGAAATTTGACCCCAAAAGTTGTTGTCCAATTTGTCCTGAGTACGCTGATACCCCATATGTGGGGGGGAACCACTTTTTGGGCGCATGGGAGGGCTCGGAAGGGATGGAGCACCATTTGGAATGCAGACTTAGGCTACTTTCACACTAGCGTTAACTGCAAACCGTCTCAAAACGTCTTTTTTCAGAAAAAACACATCCTGCAAAAGTGTTTGCAGGATGCGTTTTTTTCCCATAGACTTGTATTGGCGACGTATTGCGACGGATTGGCATACGTCGTGTACGTCGTACGACGGATGCGTCGAAATTTGGCGACACGTCGTCGGCAAAAAACGTTGATTGTAACGTTTTTTGTCTCCGCCTAAAAAACGTGTCACGACGCATCCTGCGGCATGCGTCGTTGGCTACAATGGAAGCCTGTGAGCGACGGATGCGTCGGGACATGTCGTATGACGCAATGCAGCGCTGCAATACGTTTTTTTACACTGAGCATGCTCAGAAGCTGGATTTTGTTGCCAATTGGCCAGACACCCCCAAATCTATATAAACCTGGCCTGGGCCTTCAACCCCACATATGCCAGCAAGACCCAGAGAGAAGACTGCCAGCCACAAGACCCCAGCCAGCCACAAGACCCCAGCCAAGCTTATGTGCTTGTGTGTGTGTGTGTGTGTGTGTGTGTGTGTGTGTGTGTGTGTGTGTGTGTGTGTGTGTGTGTGTGTATTTTTGTACGGCTGTGTGCTTTTGTAAGTATGTCTTCATGTGCCCTAACCCTACCCCTAACCCCACCCCTAACCCTAACCTGAAATACGTGGCACTGAAATACGTTTATATACGTATATACGTATATAAGTGCCACGATATTTCAGTGGCCACGTATTTAAGTGCCACGTATTTAAGTGCCATATATTTAAGTGCCACGTATTTACGTGCCACGTATTTACGTGCCACGATATTTCAGTGCCACGTATAACCACGTAGTTATAGTATTTATAGTACGTGGCACTTAAATACGTGGCACTGAAATACGTGGCACTATGACTGTCAGAAAATGTTCATTAAACGGTTAGGGGTGAGGTTAGGGTTAGGGTTTGGATCCCTTTATCATCATCCGTAGTTCATTAATCGGATGAATCCACAGTCGTCTCCGTCTCCGTTGCTGCAGAAGCATCCTACGTTTTTCCGCTGCCGCCTCCTTCTCCCACACTATGATATCCAGGCGATTTGTCTCAAAGATAACGTCGGTAACCAAACTAGCAATCCTCACAAGAACACCTTCCATCGCTGCCACAAAACTAAAACCCTCAAAGATGGGCTGTAAAAACAGTAACTATATAGTTTTCCATATTTTCCAGTAGCCAATCAAATTTGGGAGCCTCACATTTTAAAAACGGATCCGTCGGAAAAACGGATGCAACGGATGGTAAAAACGTATGCAACGTATCCAGTATTTTCGACGGAAACGTTTAGCGGATTTGCGACGGATCCGTCGAAATGCTGTATGCGTGGCATACGTTTCTCACCGTTTTTCACTTTTTTGACACATCCGTTTTTTCGGCAAAAAAGACGTTTTGAGACGGTTTGCAGTTAACGCTAGTGTGAAAGTAGCCTGAGATGGAATGGTCTGCAGGCGTCACATTGCGTTTGCAGAGCCCCTAATGTACCTAAACAGTAAAAAAAAAACACAAGTGACACCATTTTGGAAAGTAGACCCCCTAAGGAACTCATCTAGATGTGTTGTGAGAGTTTTGAACCCTCAAGTGTTTCGCTACAGTTTATAACGCAGAGCCGTGAAAATAAAAATAAAAAAATTTCCCCCCAAAATTATTTTTTAGCCCCCAGTTTTGTATTTTCCCAAGGGTAACAGGAGAAATTGGACCCCAAAAGTTGTTCTCCAATGTGTTCCGAGTACGCTGATACCCCATATGTTTCTGGTAAACCCCTGTTTGGGCGCACAGGAGAGCTCGGAAGGGAAGGAGCACTGTTTTACTTTTTCAACGCAGAATTGGCTGAAATTGAGATCGGACGCCATGTCGCGTTTGGAGAGCCCCTGATGTGCCTAAACAGTGGAAACCCCCCAATTATAACTGAAACCCTAATCCAAACACACCCCTAACCCTAATCCCAACAGTAACCCTAACCACACCTCTAACCCAGACACACCCCTAACCCTAATCCCAACCCTATTTCCAACCGTAAATGTAATCCAAACCTTAACCCTAACTTTAGCCCCAACCCTAACTGTAGCCTTAACCCTAGCCCTAACCCTAGCCCTAACCCTAGCCCTAACCCTAGCCCTAATGGGGAAAATGGAAATAAATACATTTTTTAAATTTTTGAATTTTTCCCTAATTAAGCGGGTGATGAAGGGGGGTTTGGTTTACTTTTATAGCAGTTTTTTTAGCGGATTTTTATGATTGGCAGCCGTCACACCCTGAAAGACGCTTTTTATTGCAAAAAATATTTATTTTTATATATTATTTTTATTGCAAAAAATATTTTTTGCGTTACCACATTTTGAGAGCTATAATTTTTACATATTTGAGTCCACAGAGTCATGTGAGGTCTTGTTTTTTGCGGGACGAGTTGACGTTTTTATTGGTAACATGCTCGGGCACAGGAGATTTTTTTGATCGCTTTTTATTCCGATTTTTGTCAGGCAGAATGACCAAAAACCCACTATTCATGAATTTCTTTTGGAGGAGGCGTTTATACCGTTCCGCGTTTGGTAAAATTGATAAAGCAGTTTTATTCGTCGGGTCAGTACGATTACAACGATACCTCATTTATATCATTTTTTTATGTTTTGGCGCTTTTATGGTAAAAACTATTTTATAGAAAAAATAATTATTTTAGCGTCGCTTTATTCTGAGGACTATAACTTTTTTATTTTGATGCTGTATGGCGGCTCGTTTTTTGCGGGACAAGATGACGTTTTCAGCGGTACCATGGTTATTTATATCCGTCTTTTTTATCTCGTGTTATTCCACTTTTTGTGTGGCGGTATGAGAATAAAGCGTTGTTTTTTGCCTCGTTTTTTTTTTTTTTTACGGTGTTCACTGAAGGGGTTAACTAGTGATATAGTTTTATAGGTTTATAGGTGGGGTCGTTACGGACGCGGCGATACTAAATATGTGTACTTTTTTTGTTTGATTTTTTTTTATTTAGACATAGAAATGTATTTATGGGAATAATATATATATATTTTTTTTCTTTATTTAGGATTTTTTTTTTTTTTTTTTTACACGTGGGAATTTTTTTTTTTACTTTGTCTCAGGGGGGGGACATCACAGATCGGTGATCTGACAGTTTGCATAGCACTCTGTCAGATCACCGATCTGACATACAGCCGTGCAGGCCATTTTGGATCCGGGGCCTGCATCGCCTCAGGGAAGCCCTCAGGGAGCCCCCTCCCTGCGCAATGCTTCCCTGTACCGCCGGCACACCGCGATCATGTGTGATCGCGGTGTGCCGGGGGTTAATGTGCCACGGGCGGTCCGTGACCGCTCCTGGCACATAGTGCCGGATTTCAGCTGCGATAGGCAGCTGACACCCGGCCGCGATCGGCCGCGCTCCCCCCGTGAGCGCGGCCGATCGTGCTGGACGTACTATTTCATCCTTGGGAATTAGGGCCCACCCCACATGGACGGAATAGTACGTCCAATGGCAGAAAGGGGTTAACAGAAGCTGCGACAGTCTAATAATTCAAATTGTCACCTAAACTTTACAATAGTGTCTATTTAACTGATGTCATGGGTTTTTTATAATGTATCCATTAAATAGGTGTCATTATAGCAAAACGGTTATGAATTCTTGTACTAGGCATTCGTCACAGACATGCATTGCCCATAGGCTCTTGAATAGAATGTTAGAGTTGGAAGTGATCTCCTGGGTCATCTGGTCCAACCCTTGCTCAAAGCAGGATTCACTAAATCATCCCAGACAGATGTCTGTCCAGCCTCTGTTTGAAGACTTCCATTGAAGGAGAACTCGCCACCTCTCGTGGCAGCCTGTTCCACTCCTTGATCACCCTCACTGTCAAAAAGTTTTTTTAAATATGTAATCTGTGTCTCCTCCCATTCAGTTTCATCTCATTGCTTCTAGTCTTTCCTTGTGCAAATGAGAATAAAAATGATCCTTCTACATTGTGACAGCCCTTGGGATAGTTGTAGACAGCTATTAAGTCTCCTCTGTCTTCTTTTTTGCAAGCTAAACATTCCCAAATCCTGTAACTGTTCCTCATAGGACATGGTTTTCAGACAAGTCCCCATTCTGGTCGCTCTTCTCTGAACTTGCCCCAGTTTATTGATGTCTTTATTAAAATGTGGTGCCCAAAACTGGACACAGTATTCCAGATGACATCTGACCCAAGAGGAGCAGAGGGCAATAATGGTAACTGTGTAACCGATACTTATGAAAAGTTTTAATGTGTGTCTGCGGTGGATCCCAAACAGTGGAATCCATCACCCAAAGTCTTCTAGATGTTTTAAAAGAAGTAAACATTTAGCATATACTTGTTTTATTGTCTCCATAAGATAGAATACCATAATCTACTATATTCCATACCTCAAGGCCAAAAGTCTGTGACAATGGCCACATGGACATTTGTAGCTTAAATGTGGGAATTACATTGGCTTACACGCTAAATGTAAAATGGCCATAATGATATTGATTTTTAATACAGGAGACAGAATATTTATTTCCAACAAAATTTGACAGATAACATTTCCGGATCAAATAGGAGGTAAATAGAGGTTCAGTAAGAGGACTTGCGCTACTTTTAGAAAACCTTTGATGGCTTCTTACAAAACAGCCACAATATGACTTTTTTACGACAAGCCAAATAAGCTGAAGTGATGTATAGTTATTTGTAATAGTCTTTATATTCAGTAGTGGAAATCTATGTCCTTTACAGTTAGAGGTTAGAGATAATCTCCAGCTATCCAAATCAGTGATTGCTGGAGGTCCAATCCCTGGGATTCCCTGTGTTGCGGAGAACAAGGCTCAGTAGTGACCTCTCTGTGAAAGTGGCCACCTCTCTATTCAGTATTTGGACTGACTGATATGAAAAGCTGAGACCTGATTGTTACAGGCACAAGAACCATAAGCTTACTCTTCTGCAGTGCTGCAATGATGTGATAAAGATTTGGAGAAACGAAACGTCACTACTGCTGGTCGCAATCAAGACGTACTTTCTGATTTTCTACTAAATGTACCATTCATTTAATAAAATTTTTCACTTTTGCTGAAAAATAGTGTGCTGTGAATATGTCACTATTTTTGACTGAATCTTCACGAAAAACAGCCGCACTCCAATAGTATGAATTTTTATGCCAAAAGTATAACTTTATTCATGCGTACAGACATCACCAGGTGCTTTATAACGTAAACAGGTTTCGGACAATAAGGCTAACGTTTCGACAGAGGGCGGTCTCTGTCAAAACCTCACTTATGTTAGGGGTGCATAGAGGAAAAAAGCAGTCCAGAAAGGGCGGTGCCCGTGGGAGTGTGGGGAAGCTATGCATCACCTACGGTACGGGCATAGCTTCCCCACGCTCCCACGGGCACCGCCCTTTCTGGACTGACTCCTTTTTTCCTCTATGCACCCCTAACATAAGTGAGGTTTTGACAAAGACCGCCCTCGGTCTAAATGTTAGCCGTATTGTCCGCAACCTGTTTACGTCATATAGCCCCTGGTGATGTCTGTACGCATGAATAAAGTTATACTTTTGGCATAAAAATTCATACTATTGGAGTGCGGCTGTTTTTCATGAATATTGGGACTATCAGTCCAGCCTGCACCCGCCTACCTTTTGTTTACAGAGTGCACATCATTCCCTTTAATTTGACTATTTTTGACTGGACATCACTCCATTTTTGTAATTTTTTTTCTTATTTGGCAGCTTATAATTATTTAGTCTGTAATCGGTGTTCCTGCTGTAGTGCATCGGTAGCACACTATGCAGTGACGAGGCAGTGACCCAGCAAAGTTCAAAACAAAAGTCTCTTTAATGCATTTACTTCACAGCATTAATGTCCTACTCACAGCACTACACAGTACATGATATCCTCCGGATCGCAGCCCGGCACATATCCTCAGGATTACAGTCAGTAAACACACCAGACCACCTCTGACCCGTTGCCGTGGGTGACTGCACCACCGTGTTAATGTCTCTTTTACTCACAGCATTACACAGCACACAATATCCTCCGGATCGCAGCCGGGAACCATATTCTCCAGTTTACAGTCACTAAACATGCCAGTCCACCGCTTGAGACTGTTGCAGTGGGCGACTGCACCACTGTGTGCGCTGTGGGTGCCAGGCTTTTCATCTGCCTTAGCCGTTTGGCTCCTCTGGCCTGTGTTGCCTCACACAGGTGGAGCTCTGCAAAGCTTCCTGCTCTGTACTGCTGGCAACACCAGACTGTCACTCATCTGAACTTGACACACCCAAACCCTATACTGCAGGGTTTTTAACATGAATCTGTGGCCTTCAGCCACATGGAAAACCCAGCCTGGAATGAAACGGACTTCACCACTACCGTCCTGTAGTCCTTTACAAAACACAAAAAGCCCAGAGCAGGTTTTCCTTAAATCTGCCTTGGACAACCAGCATGTCCAAGATCTATACTCAATTTAGTCCGCATTGCAACCACAGCTACGCCTGTGACTGCAATGCACTCTCATGGCCTCAATATGCCTCTGTGCGCATCCTGGGGGGAACATACAGTGACCCCTACATATAACACCGGTCACTGTCTCACACTGGTCTTTTTCAATGTGGTGATTTTGTATTGTCTGTGTTTTCTAACATTCAATCGTTCCTGATATGATAAATATCCATTCCTGCTGTAGGACCTGGTAAAGCATCCTTACTGCATGTTGTTCCTGTGTGATTTATAGACTTGCACATGAGGATGTTATGGTTGTTTAATAAGTAACCTTTAAAAGTCCCCAATGTTATAAGAAAGGGAGAACACTATTTTTGTTGCAATGTGCAGTACTTGAACTATGTCACTTCCTAAAGCAGAATTTACAATGACCAGTAACTCTCCAGAATGTCCCTTCCAAGTTGCTTAATGGCAGTATTTGTCTTACAGTTGCTGTACTTTTAAGCTACATTCCCCTTCTTAATAATAATTTTGCATTTGCAAATTAAACTTGGAGGTTCTATATCTACAAATATGCAAAAATGTATCACAATGTTTATTCCTAATATTGTCATCTACAGTTTCAGTATTCAAAGTCTATATGTGCAAGTGTTACAAAAGTAATATAGTAAACTCAACTAGGTTTGGAAATTATCCTTCTAATTTTATAATTTTCCCAGAAGTGTCTCCTTGCATGCTGTATATAGTATATACTGTGTATAGACTGGACTTGCCACACTAAATATTTTTGGTAAAATTTGCTTCAGTATTTCATATTATGTTATCATATTATAAAATTTCATATTATGTTATCATTGTCTGAACAGTTTCCCTAAGGCTGAGAGCAGAGTAGCAGCTACAATATTCAGGGCTTTGTAGAATTGAAGCTGCACAGTTCTTTCCGTCACCTAATATAAGGCTATAAGTTACAATGTACCAGCCAAATCTATCTTGTGTGAGCTCTTAAACAGGACCTGTGATCAGATCAAAAGTTGCCAGTTTTTGGTCGTATTGGTCCTGTTTTACTCCTGCAGCTCCCCTGAGTATTATTTTTTATTTTTTTTTTTTTTTTAAACTAGCAATATGGTTTCAGAGATATGGGCCTTTTTATTGTGAGCTAATTTATTTGGTCTTTACTAAGGGGGCGAGACTTAACAGGCTTATCTGGGGGGCCTTTATTTGGGATGTTCTGCTTTACCCTCTGAGCACTGCCCACTTCGGAATATCCATAAAAAAAAAACCCTAAGTAAAATGCTCATATCTATGGTAGTATTTGGCAGATTAAAAGAATGGATTACTCAAGAGAGCGGCATGAATTAAATACAAGCAAAAACTGGCCACTTTTGACCTTGTTTCAGGTCCTCTTTAAATTTTCTATACATAACTTATTATTTAATGGCCTTCGGCTCAATCTCGAGCTATGATGACTTGCTGTATGAATGCTCTTTAGGAAGAGCGATCATGTGCAAGCCAAAATAGGTTCACCAGGTCTTCTCCGCGATTATTTCGATTGTATCAAGCCATCTGGTTGCTGGTCTTCCTCTTCGCCTTATTCTTTCTGTTCTTCTGACCATGATGTCCTTCTACACTGACTCTATTGGACAACTTATTTTTCCTCCTTTGCAGATTCTGTAATGTTTTTTACCAAAAGAAATGGCGTAGCATACTGCCGTATTTTTTGTGATATGATAAACTCAGGATTTGTGCTTATAACTGAATGGAAAAACAGAATTCACAGTGCAGATGTGTAATTAAACTGCTCTTACTATCAGTAGTTAAAGAGAACCTGTCAGCTGGATTTTGTAAAGTACAGATGTGGCTATATTGGCGCCGTACTAGTGATTAAAATTATACCTGTGGTGAAGAAATAATTTTTTGTGTTTTTTGTGTAATCAGCGTTTGAAATTCTCCTGTAATCATATCTTCATGCATCTGGACAGGCCCGTGGGCATGGTCTTTTCTTGGTGCCCTTGGTCATTATTCATCCACCTGTTCGAATGGCAGGCACTGATTCACCATGGAACTCATTGTAAGAGCTCGTTCACATTACTGATTTTCTTGGACGAGTGCTATCCGTGGTTTACACGAATAGCACTCGTACCAAGAATATTCTATGGGGCTGTGCACATGTCCTTTTTTCCCCTCGTACTGAGTATCTGAGGGCTGACCAATTTTCATAGACTAACAGTCTGATCAGAGTAATCGGACCGTTTTTTCTCAGATGGAAAGAAACTGTTCATGTGAACCTACCCTTGGACTGAATTTGTGCTGCTGCTGAGCATGGGAAACACAATTCCTCCAGAGACTGGGAAGGGAGGGACTTGGGGATCAATGGAGATAAGTCAAATCCTTTGCAACAGGAGAGGGGAGATACCCAAATGTTCACAAAGTAGAATACTTGCACCAGGAGCATGGTTATATAGCTCCACCGCACATTATTTTAGTAAACGATTTGTACATACTTTTAAGCATAAAGACTTTTATTATTTAAGGATATTTCGTCCATCTGAAATAAAGTGTACATTCTGTCACCAGACCTGTTAATAATACACCGTTAGAGCAAGTGGATATTCTAAATTAATATATAACAAACCTACAAAAGAGAGTGTATAACCACAGAAAAAAATAAAATAAATAAAAAAAAATATATACATATACATAATTTACACACAGCCATGGGCGAATGTGTTGGCACCCTTGAAATTGTCCCAGGAAATTTAAGTATTTCTCCCAGAAAATTATTGCAATTACACATGTTTTGTTTCTGCACACGTTTATTTCCTTTGTGTGTATTGGAACAATAAAAAAAAAAAAAAAAACAGAAAAAAAAGCAAATTGGACATAATTTCACACAACTCCAAAAATGGTCCGGACAACATTGTTGGCATCCTTAACTCTTAATATTTGATTGTACACTCTTTTGATTAAATATCTGCAATCAGTCACTTTCTATAACCATCAACAGGCATATTATACCATTCACTAAAAAAAAGAGCATGAACCGCACATCCAAAAATCATACATTGATCTAAAGCCACAACAGGAGGAAAAAAAAGGAGGAAAAACCTCCACTATTCTAGAAAAAAACACAGAAAAACAGGCAAAGTTGCTTACCTCTCTAGGCCTCAAAACAAATGCACTATCATGCTGCAAAAGTAAAGATAGCGACTACACAGGTGCAGTAAATTACAGGTGCAAAAAATTATCTGCAGCAGTGTTCACACCGAGTATGCACAGCAACTGGATCATAGCCTATTAGTAACGCCCTGTGGCGGGCTGCCCAGTGCTAACTGTAATGCGTCCTGTGTGAACAGAGGCCACAACTTTCAAAGCCATAAGGGCCCAACTGCGCCTCAAAAAGTAAAAGTAAAAAAGTGCACATACATATTAAAATATGTATTATATTATGGCCACAATACGTAAGCTGGCAACCAACGTCACGGGTACTCATGCTTGCCAGTCCTAGTCTAACCGCAAAAACCACAACGGTAGGGAAAAAAAGGAGGAAAAAACCTCCATTATTCTAGAAAAACGCCTCCAATCAAATGCACTGTCATTGCAAATTTTACACACAACCCAAAAATGGGCCGGAAAACATTGTTGACATCCTCAACTCTTAATATTTGATTGTACACCCTTTTGAATAAATATCTGCAATCAGTCACTTTCTATAACCATCAACAGGCATATTATACCGTTCACACAAAAAAGAGCATGAACCGCACATCCAAAAATCATACATTGATCTAAAGCCGGTAGGCAAAAATGTATATAACTGAACATGAAGTTCTTAGTTTAACATTCTGATCAGAGTGTATGAAGCCCACTGCCATGTCACGACAAACCTCGTAGTGGGTCCTACCGCCCTAACGGACCGGAGCCGTGTGCCAACCACCGCCACAGCGGCAATGCTCCAGCAGGGCAGATGGCCTGTTGCCTCACAGCACCCATGCTGTAGGACTGAGTCCCCATGACTCTAGAACGTGCCGCCCCTCCAACTCAAAGCCACAGCATCAATGGCCACCACACAGCATCCACACCAATTGAAAGGAGTACTGAAACTCGCTTTCCTCCATCTCTTCAGTGAGAGCAAAAATGGGCTAGACTCCTTACTTTTGCAGTCTCCTGCTAATTAAAATTGCACATTATTTTAGTATCTGGAATTTCAGGCCACTCTTTTTTTTTTTTTTGAAAACTGTTCCAGATCTTTCATATTTGAAAGCACCATCTCCCAACAGCAATTTTAATATCTCTCCAGAGGTGTTTAATGGGATTTGACTCATTGCATGCCACTTCAGAACTCTTCAGCAAGTTGTTTCCATTAATTGTTGGGTGCTTCTTGAAGTATGTTTGGAGTCATTGTCCTGCGGAAAGATCCATGACCTAGGATGCAAACCCATCTTTCTGACACTGGGCACTACATTGCAACTCAAAATCCTTTGATTTCATGATGTCTTGCACACAGCCAAGGCCAGAGACAGCAAAACAACCCCAAAACACCTTTGACCCTCCACTATATTTGACTGTAGGTATTATGTTCTTTTCTTTGTAGGCCTCATTATGTTTTTGATAAGGAGTAGAATGATGTTGTGACGACACAACATTTAATCTTAATTATCCAGACTTAAATTCAGTGGGCCAGGATACATACTTTATTAGTTTTTATTTTGACTTTTGAATGTATGTGTCTTTCTTTGGTTAGGAAACACAGACTATTGCGCATACTAGACTGAATATGATGCTGAAGTTGCTGTTTGCTCCAAGCTAATTGTGTGCTATCTTTGAGGGATAATTGAACAATAGATGTTTGATAATATGTTGACCATTGTGTGGGACCCTATGGCTTGTTAACTTTCAAAACAGGAGTAAAAACTATGGAAATTGATTAAATACTCAAAAATGCGAGTTAATCTCCTCTCACCTTCCTCTTGACCTCTGGATGGTGGCTTGAAAGACAACAGTTGCGAACTATATAAAGGGATATGCCTCAAGAGATCAATGAACCAGAGACTCTTTACAAAACCACAGCCAAGAACACTCTACATGACAGCAGCCAGGACATCATGGCTCCATCACGAGGGAAAGAGATTTGACATTCTATAGGATACCAGCTTAGGGGACCTCGGCCCTGGCTGAAAGAATATGGATCTGCTCCATTGATCATCCCTAGCTGACCAGAAATGCGTATGAAATATTAAGAAACACAGTGGTATATTATTGAGATACTAAATGACATCTATAATACCAAGTTAGATTAAGTATGTCCCACCCAAATACCAAAGATGGTAATACGCAGAAAAATGTGTTGCCTGCACAATACACATAATTCAAGTAAGGCCTCCTTTACACGTCCTGGTGACTCTTGTACAGGAAAAACCAGTACTGGTGAGATTCGTGGTTCATGTACTTATGTGACATGTGTGTGTCTGTTTGCTGGCCGTGTTTCACATCCATGTGGCATCGGTGTGCCTGCATGACATGTACCGACACCTGGGAAAAGCAGTACAGTTCAGTCTGATCCCAGGCACGGCTGCTGATGGCAGCTCTCATCACTGTCGCTTGGTATTAGGCATTGTATCATGCTACAGCACACGTGTGGCTGACGACGCCATTTTGATGAATGTTAATTTTTTTGTAACCGCACAATATGATATGCAGTATGTAAAATAGGGGACGGATCAATGGCTTGTCATAATCCTATAAGGATGCATATGTAAGCAGAGCAACACATGAAGACCCCCACCACCACCCCCACACAGGCCGCCCTGCAGCACCAGAATCTCATTAACTGAAAACTGCAAATAAAGATTAAACAACAACCACAACACGCAGTATAATGGCACCGACCTGACACTGTCTGTAGTTTACTGAGCACAATCACAGCTTCACTTCAAAGTACTAGTCTGTATAAAAAGGTGTATATAAAATAGCACAGGTGTATAGTATTAACAATTGCTGTATAAATATATCAAACAAGTGGATTAGTAACTGGTACAGTAGAAATACCATAGGTAAGAGATATCAACACGGAAGTAAAGACCTAAGCACTGTAGGAAGGGAATGAATGCACACGTTTGTTGCAGAAGCATTACTGATTTGAACAGATAAATATTGTCAGCAAGTGTAAATGTAAAAAAGAGGAACCATATCATTTGTCTGCTATATATTAATAGGAATCTGTCAGTAGGATCAACCCTCCTGTGCCGTTGATATGGGCATGTAGGTCATAGGAAGCTGAATAAAATCATATCTGCAATCCAGTGCCTTATTAAAAAAAAATCCAAGTTTTTATTATATGCAAATGAGCTGTTAAAATCTATATGCCGGACACTGATCTGCATGAGAATCTGCCTCCAGACTAATTGTAAATGAAAAAGGGCATAATCAGGGTGAGACATGTAATGACTGACAGCCTGTGCTCCTGATCTACATTGCTTATCCTCGTAATGCCCCCTTTTAATTTAAAGTAAGCTCTGGAGGCAGATTCTCTGAGAGATCTATGTCTGGCCCATAGATCTTAACAGATCATTTGCATTTTTTAAAAATGTGGATTTCCCATCAGAACGTAGATATTGAGGTATCATTTTTGTTTAACTTCCTGTGACCCACATTCCCATATAGACGTCATAGGAGGGTTGATCTTACTGACAGATGCTGTTTAACAGGTGACTTCTCGCTTTTGACCTGTGAGGGATCTGTTCAGTTCCGTATTTTCTGCTAGGTTCAGAAATGGCTGTGTGAGAAATTTTCCCTAGAAGGCCGGCGTCACACATGCGTGTTTTACGGACGTAAGAGCGCAGAAACTACGTCCGTAAAACTCGCATAACATACGGCACAATTATTCTCAATGGGGCTGCTCCTATCAGCCGTATATTACGGATCCGTAATATACGGCTTTCTACGGCCGTAGAAAATCGCAGCATGCTGCGTTTGTCAGCGTATTGCGCAAAAAAATCGCCAATGAAAGTCTATGGGGGCGAGAAAAATACGGATTCCACACGGACCAGCAGTGTGACTTGCGAGAAATACGCAGCGGTGTTAGTGAAAAGTCGGTAATTCAATTGCCGGCTTTTCATTTCTCCTGCCTAAACCCGACAGGATATGAGACATGGTTTACATATAGTAAACCATCTCATATCCCCTTTTTTTTGCATATTCCACACTACTAATGTTAGTAGTGTGTATGTGCAAAATTTCAGCGCTGTAGCTGCTAAAATAAAGGGTTAAATGGCGGAAAAAATTGGCGTGGGCTCCCGCGCAATTTTCTCCGCCAGAATGCTAAAGCCAGTGACTGAGGGCAGATATTAATAGCCAGGAGAGGGTCCATGGTTATTGGCCCCCCCGTGGCTAAAAACATCTGCCCCCAGCCACTCCAGAAAAGGCACATCTGGAAGATGCGCCTATTCTGGCACTTGGCCACTCTCTTCCCACTCCCTGTAGCGGTGGGATATGGGGTAATGAAGGGTTAATGCCACCTTGCTATTGTAAGGTGACATTAAGCCAGATTAATAATGGAGAGGCGTCAATTATGACACCTATCCATTATTAATCCAATTGTTGGAAAGGGTTAAAAAACACACACATGATTTAAAAGTATTTTAATGAAATAAACACAGCGGTTGTTTTAATATTTTATTGCTCTCTCAATCCATTTGCAGGCCCTCGCTTGGCAAAATAATAAACGCACAAGATACATACCCTCAGCTGAACCGTCACGTCCCACGATGTAATCCATCTGAAGGGGTTAAAATAATTTACAAGCAGGAGCCCTGCTAATGCAGCTGTGTGCTCGTGCTTGTAATTCCCCGGCGAATGAATGAAATGTAGGTCAATGACCTACATTTCCTTCAGTCGCAGTGATGCGCCCCCTGGTGGATGTCCTCATATGACCTGGAGCGTGGGAAAAAGTTCCCAGGCTGCAGTTCATGAGAACATCCAGCAGGGGCGCATCACCGCGACTCAATGTAAGTACAGATCACTGCTTTCCTTTCAGCACCCGGGGATTACAGGCACGAGCGAGTGGTTTATCGCAGCTCGTGCCTGTAATATTAGTTAACCCCTTCAGATGGATTACCTCGTGGGACGTGATCGGACATCAGAAGGTATGTATCTTGTGCGTTTATTATTTTGCCAAGCGAGGGCCTGCAAATGGATTGAGAGAGCAATAAATTATTAAAACAACCGCTGTGTTTATTTCATTAAAATACTTTTAAATCATGTGTGTGTGTGTTTTTTAACCCTTTCAAACAATTGGATTAATAATGGATAGGTGTCATAATTGACGCCTCTCCATTATTAATCTGGCTTAATGTCACCTTACAATAGCAAGGTGGCATTAACCCTTCATTACCCCATATCCCACCGCTACAGGGAGTGGGAAGAGAGGCCAAGTGCCAGAATAGGCGCATCTTCCAGATGTGCCTTTTCTGGGGTGGCTGGGGGCAGATGTTTTTAGCCACGGGGGGGCCAATAACCATGGACCCTCTCTAGGCTATTAATATCTGCCCTCAGTCACTGGCTTTACCACTCTGGCGGAGAAAATTGCGTGGGAGCCCACGCCAATTTTTTCCGCCATTTAACCCTTTATTTTAGCAGCTACAGCGCTGAAATTTTGCACATACACACTACTAACTTTAGTAGTGTGGAATATGCAAAAAAAAAGGGGATATGAGATGGTTTACTATTTGTAAACCATGTCTCATATCCTGTCGGGTTTGTGCAGGAGAAATGAAAAGCCGGCAATTGAATTACCGGCTTTTCACAGATATCGCGCTGAATGAAATCTAAATACAGAATATATATATATTATATGTGTGTCTCAATGATAGATATATATATATATATATATATATATATATATATATATATATATATATATATATATATATATATATATATATATATATATATACTGTATATATGTTTTCCCGAACATTTGAGCACATAAATCCATTAGATGTCGGTTTTGCAAACCTGCGCGAAAATCTCGCAGTACGGATGCCATACGGATTACATACGGAGGATGCCATGCGCAAAATACGCTGACACACCCTGACTACGGATCAATATTTTGGGAACATTTCTCCGTATTACGGCCGTAGTACGGACGTATAATACGTGGCGTATTGTCTTACGCCGAGTGTGACGCCGGCCGAAGATTGTATTCATTTCCTCGGATTCTCAGAAAGTGAACGTCTTTATTTTCAGTTGGAGCATCATTAATAATTATATATAGTGCATGGGTGAAGGGGGTGTTCAATTTTGAAATGTGCAAAAGCTCTAGTCTACCATGTAGGCCAATAATGTCATTGGCACTAGGGATTGTTCACTCTTAAACAAAATAAATATTTGTTTTACCAACTATTCAGTTTTTCCTTTCACGGGAACTAAATGGTTCCTCTTTGGGGAAGCTAATGTCTAAATTAAACTTTTGCTGACATTTTTTTGTGCTAACTTGGTATTCACAAGGATCGTAATGCAGGCTTTTTCCCACTCTAATGTAAAGTCTTGACTCACACTGTAAATAATAGAAAAAAAAATCATATTTAGGGTAAGCTCACACTAGGCATTTTTTCAGCGTTTTTTTTCTGTAGCGAAATCTGATCTCTTGGCAGGAAAGAAGCTGAAAACAAAACCATGTTTTCCTTGGGTTTTCTTGTTTGATTTTTTGCTGCTTTTTGTGTGGATTTTTTTTGCTGTGGTTTTGGCATGCTAGATTTGTCTCTTGTGCATGTTGATAAAGTTTACTGTTTCTAAAGAGGTTTGGCACAAAAAACTCAGCAAAACCTGATACTTGAGTTTTTTCAGTGTTTTTTCTCCACCCATTCATTTCAGTGGGTGAAAAACGCTGAAAGAAGTGACATGCTCCATTGTGCAAAAAAGCATGCAAAGCACAAAATACTGATGACAAAAAAAAACAAGCTGTGTGCATGAGATTTCTGAAATCTGATAGTTACACACAGGTCATTATTCTGACCCCTGCTCAGTCTATACAGAAGCCCTCATCTCTAATCTCCTCCTTGCTCTATATTAAAAGGGTTGTCCAGGCCATGCATAAAATATATGTGTATAATTCTAGTTAGGATTCCGCTCTTTCTCACTCCTGGCGACCGTCACATGACCGCTTAGGCGATTTACCTCCTTGTGAACACATGCTGACCTCTTTCTCTACTACATTTCTCAATGCTCTAAGGGTACCGTCACACAGTGCCATTTTCATCGCTACGACGGCACGATCCGTGACGTCGCAGCGTCGTATGATTATCGCTCCAGCGTCGTAGACTGCGGTCACACTTTGCAATCACGGCGCTGGAGCGATGCCGAAGTCCCCGGGTAACCAGGGTAAACATCGGGTTACTAAGCGCAGGGCCGCGCTTAGTAACCCGATGTTTACCCTGGTTACCAGCGTAAACGTAAAAAAAACAAACAGTACATACTTACATTCCGGTGTCTGTCCCCCGGCGTTCTGCTTCTCTCCACTGTGTAAGCGCCATAGCCGGAAAGCACAGCGGTGACGTCAGACGTCACCGCTGTGCTCGCTTTCCGGCCGGCAGGCGCTCACAGTGCAGAGAAGCTGAGACGCCGGAGGACAGACACCGGAATGTAAGTATGTACTGTTTGTTTTTTTTACGTTTACGCTGGTAACCAGGGTAAACATCGGGTTACTAGGCGCGGCCCTGCGCTTAGTTACCCGATGTTTACCTTGGTTACAAGCGAACACATCGCTGGATCGGTGTCACACACAACGATCCAGCGATGTCAGCGGGTGATCAAGCGACGAAAGAAAGTTCCAAATGATCTGCTACGACGTACGATTCTCAGCGAGATGTCTGATTGCTGCTGCGTGTCAGACACTGCGATATCGTAACGATATCGCTAGAACGTCACGAATCGTGCCGTCGTAGCGATGAAAATGGCACTGTGTGACAGTACCCTAAGCCTTTACCAGAAAGAGAGAAACCTGTCAAGTCAGCCACATGCATGATATAGAATAGAGATAATTTCATGGGAGCCTGATTCTGTGGATTACTGGAGTCTCCGGTATGCTCCTGTATTTTAGCTTTTATTTGTTTGTAGTGCACTTAACAATACATTGTGTAATAGGCATCGTATTTTGTAAGTGATTTACAATTTATTACCGATTTAGATTTTCTAATTCTTATTGTCAATAGTATTTTTAGTTAAACATATTCACAACAAGATAATTTTTTACAGCATAGTTCAATTGGACTTGAAAAATAATTACCTGTACTTTTTATGTTTCCTTTTTTTAATGAAACTACTCCCTAATGTAAAAGGTTTTTTTTCAGTGAAAAATGATACCAATTGCTACTTTTTTTAGTACATTATCCTAATTTAACAATTTAATATGCTAATTATCTTTTTGAGCATTTTCCATGCTAAAAGTGGTAATAAATATAGACTTATTCATATTTATTCCCTAACTCTTATTTTTTTTAATACTTTAGCAAATCCACTTACTGATTTTGTAGGACAAATTTCCCCTATTAACTAGTTTTTTGCATACGTTCTCGTTCCTGTTGAAAGGAATAACTAGCTGAGCGATTGCATTTTGCATTTTTGAGTACCGTACATCATCTTCTCTTGCCATGCTTCGGATGACATGAGTTTGCACTTCCAATGTTTTTTTCCTACTGTAGATTTGCAGAATGTTTTAGTTGTCCCCCATCATGTGTTAGGAGTAAATGTAGAAATGCAATTTGATATTAATTCCATGTATATGTTAAAGACAAGTTAAAAGGATTCTCGGTTATTGGACAAATTGTGGCATGGCCACCAGACCCAATGATGACTAGATTATCAGTGTAGTGACCCTACCAAGTCATGTACATAAGGATTGCTGCCCGTAGGTAAAATGATTGTCAACACAAATGTTTTAATAAATGGTCTGAATTGCGTTGATATATCCCACCTACATGAGTACTGTGGTAGGCCAAGTACATCCCCCCCCCCCACAATTGTCACTGATGACCCTTGGTTTTTTCAGTGGAATAACGTGACTTGCCACACTGCATTGTTCACGAATGGTTTGAAGAACATAACTCGGCTTATCTATTCCCCGGATGTCAGTCTGAGCATCATCGGGAGGTGCTGGAAAAACAAGTCCAATCCATGGAGGTTCTACTCATCATGTAGGACCATCTTAGAATGTCTTAAAGTCAGAAGCACCAGAGATATGGTGGAGAGTCAGAACTATCGGTGGCACAAGTGGAACGTTCACAATAAAGGTCAGATTTGAACTTGTCAGCCCTTAGGGCTATGTTTTACTCAGACATGCTGCAGCTTTCAGAGAAAACTGCTTAAACAGCAAACTGGGCACAAGTAACAAGTGGTTGACAGTTCTTTCCCTATTGGTATGTAGGGAGAGACATTTTAATGAATCATCCTATGATGAACGACAGCCGGAGAGAGATGCCTAGTGGTCTCCAGTCCTAATGTCCGGCTTGTTTCCTGTCAAACATTGCAACGTTTCTTAGTAAAACCTAACTCTCTGTAATGGGGTCCATCTGTTGTCTGTCCTTTGGACAGCATGAAATGAGAAATCATTAAGATTCCCTTCAGTGTTGGAGATGATCAGCCACTGGGGTTATATCACATGGACAATAAATGCAGCTCTGAGTGTGAAAGCAGAAGACCTGATGAAGGTCAGGACGAGCCTCGGATGAGTGCTCTATGAGATGTCATTTTATTTATTATTTCTTATTTCTACTCTCTTATTTAGCATCATTAATTCCATAGCTCTCTATAGGCTTCATCATCACTGTCCCCATTGGGGCTAAATTCCCTATCAGTATTTCTGGAGTGTGGGAGGAAACCATAGAACCCTGACAAACGGTGGGATTTAAACCCAGGACCCCAGCGCTGCGGTGCTAACCACTGACCCACCGTGCTGTCATTTAGTTGTAAACAAATTAAGATTGATCAACAAAGAACAATTTCTCAAACCTTTGAGTAAGTCTCAGTTTGTTTCTTCTTGAGGACCTTATTGACATTTCTAAGAAATTTTTCAACTAAACGTGGAGCAGTGTTCTCTTGGCCGGGTAAGGCGTGCCGTCGTTACCTAGCACCAGCAAGAACGCTCTGTGCTGCATTACCTATTGTGAATATCACTCTGGCCGCCGTTTACATTTACAGATTGTGCTGACAAATATATTCTGTGTACAATTGTGTTTCTCATAAAGTCATCTTGAAAACATCTGACCTTTTTTAAAGTCTATTCTATGAAATATTTTCTGACACTTGTTTCCTTAACCAGATAGTCCCTTTCTTTCTGCGGTGTCCTATACGGTATGTGTCCCAGAACTGGTTCCACTAGTTTTAGAGGTTTCAGGTGACACAGATTAACAGAAGCCCTTCAGTGCACTGTGTAAACCTTCCAGCATAGTAGGCTATTGTAGCTAATATGTCGTATTGTTTGTACAGTATACACTGTAGATGGGTAGCTCTTTCCAGTATTGTGAATAATTAGGGGAAAATTTGCTGAGAAATTCTAAAACCTTGTAAGACGATATGTCATTTTTAAATACATTTGGCAACAACATATCTTTTAATTGAAGAACACAAATATGATTTCATTTACTAAAAAGACTCCTCCCCCAGGCTCAAACATACTAAGACTAATTTGCCCCAGTATATGTTCAGAAAGTACCTGGCATTAGATACTCCACATACTTTAGATCCATCCTACCCTTTCTTAATACATATAAATACATACAGTATGTGGTGAATACAAAGGACTGGCACATAACGTATTCTTTCCAAAGACCTTACCGGGGGACATTTATTGTGTATGGAAGGAAAGGGATTCTGGTAGCCAGATAGGAAAGGGATCTTTACAGTTAGAGCAGTCAGACTGTGGAATGGCCGACCACAGGAGGTAGTAATGGCAGACACTAGCAGCAAGCCTGGATCCATTTCTCACAACAAATGGCATTGTGGGTAATAAATAATCAAGCAAGAGACAATGTATAACTGGAGAAGAGAGAGGTTAAGCTTGATGGACCAAAGTGTTTTTTCATCTTTCATTACTACTTAATAGAAATTTGCCGTCTACATACGGACTCCCTAGTGAGCCTGTGATTGGCTTGTGTTTGTAAATTGAGGGAGGGAGCAACAGTCTGGACCAATAATAAGACAGGAGGTGTGTCTCAGACTACTGCAGACTCCCTCTTGCACTGTAGATAAGCTGAAGTTGTAGATCACAGCTCCGAACTTACGGCTAAGCTCACACTGGGCGTTTTTGCTGCATTTTTTTAATGCAAATTTTCAGCTGTATTTTACAGTACCAGCGAAGTCTATGAGATTTTAAAAATCTCATGCATACATTATTTTTTTGTCATCAGGATTTTGTGGTTTGCTCGTTTTTTTTTGCACAATGGAGCATGTCTCTTCTTTCTGCGTTTTTTACTCATTGAAATGAATGGGTAGTGAAAAAAAGCAGCACCAAAAGCGCAGGCATTAGGATTTGCCGCATTTTTCGAGCCAAAACCTGGTTCTATAGAATAGGACTTTTTATTTTCAACACTAAACTTTATCAGCATGCACAAGAGACAAATCAAACATGCCAAAACCACAGCAATGAAACAGAAATAAAACAAACAAATCTAGAAAACCCAACAAAAACATGTTTGTTTTTTCTGCAGCTTTTTTCCTGCCAAGACATAAGGTTTTACTGCAGAAAAAAAAAACAAAACCTAGGGTGAACTTACAGTAAGCAAGGAGCAAAGAATAAGGAAAATAATTCTGAAATAACCATAGGTACAGTCTGGCTTGTGACCTTAAATTCCTGTGTGAACGGTTGCTGTAATAATAATAATCTACGGTACTTGGCTTATTCCTCACATGTGCAGAATACATTTCTTGCATGGATATTTCTCCTCTAACCAGAGGGTCATGGTGGAGATATTTGACTTTGTGATTCACACTTGGTAGGGTCCTATAAATATACTTAAAACACTTGTGCGACCCCTTTTAATATATTTTTTTTTTTTATGAATTGATGTCGTTTTCCAGTTAGGATAATAATTTATATGGGTTGTCCTGTGAAAACAACTTCTAGATTTCCACAGTATAGGTGATAACCGATTATGGGGGGCTGCTGGGATCCGCACTGATTATCAGAATGATTAGTATTTATCCCCACTTTTAGCCCCAGTAGAATGGAGTGGCAGTGCTCAATTAATTCTCCATGGGGAAAAACCTGAGGACAGCACTCCGCAGCCCCCTAGGGCATGAATGGAGCGGTGGGGGAGCATGTACACTGCTGGTCCCAGTGGTCGGACCCCCTCTGATCCTGTGGTAGGTGACAACTTATTTTCATCAGCCAGCTGAGCCATAGTACTCTGGCAATCCTCTGAACTTTGGAGTAGTATACAGGCTCCACCACGGTTCCTTTCATAAAGTCTGTACATAACTCTGCCTCTTGTGATAGTATCTCATCTCGTGTGACCGTGGCAGGTAATCGCAGGCAACAGTGGTAAGTCACATGAGATGTTGCACAGAGGGCCACCCTAAGGAGTCACAGTTCCGCAAACCAATCTGCTGCGGTTCTGGAACTGCAGATGTCTCTGATTTCTGGTGGAATTTTCCCACTACAGTTCAGCCCCTTGTGAACCCTTCTCTCCTGCTAAAGTCAACACTTACAGTACTTGCAGCTGATGACCTTCCATTATTGGGTGAGTTGGTGACTATTTTTTCTAGCAGGTTTTTGTTTCTATCCTAATGTGGAATTGTCCTTTTAGCTATAGCACTTTGAGTCTAGAGCAAAACTTCCTGTTTCAGTGCCGTCAACCCTATCGGTTCTACAAAACAAAAAAAGGAATTGAAAATTGAAAACATTTGCATGTACACAGAATGGTAAAAAAACAGGGTGTGGAGAGAACTTACCAAAGATGTTGGCGAGATCGTGAAAGACTTGAGATGTGTTTTATGGCTTTTTAAAACCTTGTTGTAAGTATTTATTATTGTGGCTCAGTTTAAGTGTTAGAGGGGAAAGAAGCTTTGTGTCTACGCGTTTTAGGGTCATGTTGTAGATCTCATAGCACTGACATGTTTGTATAGGAAAGGTAACCATTGCAGTCACATTGCCTTAATTACATTGCTGGTATTTGATAGAAAGGTATGTAGCGTGAGAGCATGTAATATGAGGAACAAGATAACCATTCACAGATCACTGGTGGGAGTTTAAAGTGCAACCGTCGTTTCAATTTTTATTTAATAAATGAATAATGCCCAGGAAAAGGAGCAACTACGGTATGTACCGTAATATATCTATCAGAGAAACCTTCTTTTTTTTTTTTTACTTGTTTGATCTTCACTCTCTCTTCATAGGTTAGCTGGATACAGATTTTACCCCATCTGATGTGGGTGGAGGACCTCAGGACCAGACTCTGGCAGAGGGTCACTGAGTAAAAACAATCTATGGGCCCATTGCAGTCTAATATCTCACCATAATGCACAATTCCTTCTGTTATGGAGGTGGAAATGGGCCCGAATGCTGATGTCGGATGAAAGTCAGGTTTTTTGTATTTTTGGGGGGGCGATAAGTGGGTACCAGAAGTTTTATTTCCGTGCATGTGATCTTTAATTCCCAGGATGCTGGGTATTACTCTATCCATACACTTATCATGTTCAGTGGGAAGTAGGTTGTGGTGCTCATTGAGGAAGATGATCATACAGGCTTGAAGAGTATTTATTTATTTTACCAGTATTATTAGGGCACTATTTAAAACTGAAGTTGACCATTAAGGGGGATTTAACAGCATATCCTTGCTTCTTGGGAAAAAGACAGCATGATTAAGACATTGGTTGCATTATTATAGCCGTGTCATTTATGTTTTACTCTGAAACACTGCAGCGTTTCATACAAAACTTTGAACAATCGGATAAGGGCTATGATCCAGATTCATAATTTTTTCATGCTGTTCTTTGAGGGGTCGTGCTGGAGTCAGACGCTCCTGAGTTAGTAAGATGCGCATTCTTCATGAACCAGGAGTGTCTGAAGTGACATGCATCTCACCACAAATCTTACTCCAGTTGGGGTAATAAATACCACACCTTGCAATGAATTTGAGGAGAGTTGCTATGCCCTTGACTCGCCCTAGCTCTGCCCACTTTGCCGAAGTAACAATGACAAAAGTTGCAAAATTTTAGTGCAGCTTGGTGCCAAATTTTGCAAGTTTTCAAAGCTTTTTACACCAGAATTTCTGGCTTAAAAACCTTCATGAATCGCACCCTATGTGTGTTGGATGATTAGTCCAAAGGCCAGTCTCCTTTTGCTTCTCTCTGGCCCACCTCCCTTGTCTGATCGGTCTTTTTATGTGTGTTGAGGGAGAGATCGGTCAGCTAAAGGGAGCAGACGGGTTTTCAATGTATTTTTATTTGAAATACAGTGATTCAGAGTAAAACATACACTGCTGCAATAATGTGTTATGAACAACACACACTCACGGGTAATGGAAAAAGGGAAGACCTACTACAGGAGATGCCCCACCCACACCCACCTGGTCCCTGTACAAACTAGAAAATACCCTAGCTGTACAGGAAATGCAAGAAGATACAAAAACCCAGGGTGAGAAAACTAAAACATTTTCATATAAGGGAGAAGGGGAAAGATAAGGAGAGCCAAAAGTAAACAGGACAAGTATAACCTCTCACAAACCTAAAGAGTAACTGGGAAGAAAAACAAACTGACTCGCTGCAGGACTTCGGTTGGTATTTACCATGCAAGGTAAACCCCCTAGGGCTGGAACTCCTAAACCCAAGTCCAGCTAGAGGTATAGCCAGCAAGGAAGTGCAGTGAAGGGTGAACATATAAAACCCAACCCAAAATATGAAAAGGCAAATCAAGAAGGGAAAATGTGAAAACTCCTGTAGAGGAACAAACCAAGAAGGGGGAACAAAGACAATTGGAACCATCAGCATTAGGACAGGGAAGAAAAGGCAATAGATCAGAACACAGGGGAACCGACCACAGAGCAACAGGTCAGCTGATCGAATCCCCAAACTGAGCCATGGCATAATGCAGTCAGACACTGATTCAAGCTGCCTGTATTTCCTGGGTTTCCATCTCTATCTCTTTGTTATTTCTTAGGCTGATCTTAATGCTTTATTCCATATTTTGATAATCTAAATAAAAAATGATCCATGTGAGATTTTTGTGAGCCACTAATTAGATCATGTGATGGTGATTGTATTTTTTTTCTATATACATTGCAGGGACTATACAGAAAAAATACACTGAAATCGTGTATCTTAAAATATTGTTCCCTAAAATCTGCACTTACAGTTGTTTTTACTTATCTGACATAAACCTTAGCTTTTAGCATTGTTCATCCTGAGCTTTTTGTTTCATAAATTGAATGTCAAATCTACAGTCAAGTCTACAATTTATGCAATCAATACAGTAAGAACAACAGCTCCTGCTAATAAGCTGAAAAATACTGTAAGTGGTCTTGGTGGCAATGAAAGATTGTCGGTCATAGTCAATTACGTTTGTTTTTTTAGTGGTATTCTCAAAGAAGATTATTATTATTATTATTATTATTCATTTTTATAGCGCCATTTATTCCATGGCGCTTTACATGTGAAATACGGGGCAAATATAGACAAATACATTAGACATGAGCAAAAAAAAACAAGGCACACTGGTACATAAGGAGGGAGGACCCAGCCCGCGAGGGCTCACAATCTGCAGGGGATGGGTGAGGATACACTAGGAGAGGGCAGAGCTGGTTGTGCGGCGGTTCAGTAGGTTCAGGATCACTGCAGGCTGTAGGCTTGTCGGAAGAGGTGAGTCTTCAGGTTCTTTTTGAAAGTTTCTATGGTAGGCGAGAGTCTGATGTGCTGGGGTAGAGAGTTCCAGAGTATGGGGGAAGCACGGGAGAAGTCTTGGATGCGGTTGTGGGAAGAAGAGATGAGAGGGGAGTAGAGAAGGAGGTCTTGAGAGGATCGGAGATTGCGTGTTGGTAGGTACCGGTTGATCATGTCACAGATGTATGGAGGAGATAGGTTGTGGATGGCTTTGTAGGTCATTGTGAGGGTTTTGAACTGGAGTCTCTGGGCAATAGGAAGCCAGTGAAGGGCTTGGCATAGGGGAGAGGCTGGGGAATAGCGGGGAGACAGGTATATTAGTCGAGCAGCAGAGTGTAGGATGGATTGGAGTGGTGCCAGAGTGCTAGAGGAGAGTCCAGAGAGTAGGAGGTTGCAGTAGTCGAGGCGGGAGATGATAAGGGCATGCACTAGTGTTTTTGTGGTGTCACGGTCAAGGAATGCGCGGATCCGGGAAATGTTTTTGAGTTTGAGGCGGCAGGAGGAGGCAAGGGCTTGGATATGTGGCTTGAAAGAGGGCAGAGTCGAGGATCACCCCGAGGCACCGGGCGTGTGGGACTGGGGAAAGTGAGCAGCTGGCCTTTATGCATCATACATAGTCGTAGGAAATCTTGTCTGGATAAAGGAGTGGTCTTTTTGGGAAGGTTTCACTGTATTTCGCGTAGTTGTCTCCTAATAGAAAATCCCTTGAAATATTAGTGCAGCCACATGTTAGCTGCTCATCTCTCGGTCTTGTACATTGGGTTCCCTGTGAGAGACCCCACCACCACCCTTACCTCTGTGGCGCCATATGCCATAATAGGGACAATAGGCTAGAGTTTGTCTTGATGGGACAAATGCTTTAACGTAAGAAATATACAGATGTGATTTTCTTGCGTGCTATGATCTTTACATGCCTTTATCTAAAACCAATTTCACTGCTTTTATTGTTTCAGGAAATATGGGATGTATCAAATCAAAAACGAAAGACCCAACATCTACGAATGGAAACGATAAGAGCTATCCAGTACGTAAACCTGAAACAACTATTTATGTACCAGATCCAACGTCCAATAATCAGCAAAGGCCAGTAAGTAGATAGACGAGGAGAGAATGAATTCAGTGGCACCCAATATTTTTTCATACTGTTGCCATTCTTTTCTTATGTGTAGGATTTTTGAGCAATATCTGGCTGTCTAGCTGCTGGTGCTTTTTGTCTTCACGGGTTGTATTTTAATCTCTCTATACAAATACTTAATCCCTGAATCTTTCTATTCAAAGGTATCTCAGCTACACCTATAATACATGGATCGTTGATTAAAAAAAACAAACAAAAAAAAAAAACCGCTCACACCACATTTTGTTTGGCCGTAGGGGACCAAGAACTCCTATTGTTAATAGTTAGAATTCAGTTTTGGTCAGAATTCAACTTTGCTGATTTCCTCATCCATCCGTGCACTGTTCATTGAGTACAGAACATGGTGTCGGGTGCACGCTCAGCTGCCCTGTGGTTGTACGCTGCTTCATGTGACACAGAGATCGCGCATGGAGGTATACAGGCTGTTATAAAGTAATCTGCTGATGCATTAAGATTTATTAATGGTCAAGCGCAGACATGGTAGTCGTATGATCTTCCATAAATGTTTGATTACTGATGCTAATCCCAAGAACAGGAACATTATGGCCATTACTGTGATCTGTCTCTATTATAAGTGAGTAAAAAGAAAATACACTATTAATGAGGATCTGTCAACTTCCTCAGGCCCCTCGCGAGTCATCACCACTGGATCTTTGCAAATTTCCGCATGACTGACAATACTCGGTAAGCCATGAGAACGCACACCAGCTTCATTTGCACTTGTGCATGCCCAGGGAGTAGCAGTGACAAAGTCAGTCTCGAGATGTGTAGAACCAGCGGTAGCGACTGGCTGAGTCCTGCATAACCTATGGCTCCTTGCATAGGCAGATCAGGCATAAGAGGGTGCACATAGTTTCATTGTGCATTGTCAAGAAGGCATAGATTTGCAAAAAGCCAGAGGTGACGATGCTCTTGGAAATCATGTCACTCATGCCAACAAAGGTGTGACCACATGAAAAGTGGGAGAGTCAGTCTGGAGAAAACAACGCACCTACGACTAGTCACCCACAAATTAGCATATCATGGGCCAAGTTATAAAACATTGATTTATGGTCGTGATAGACAATGCAATAAACTGCCAAAAAGGGGCTTGCTTAAAAGTATTTACAAGGTTGAATAAAGACACTGCGGCTGTTTCAGAGGCATAAGGATGTTGACAGGTTTCCTTTAACCCCTTAGTGACAGAGCCAATTTAGTACTTAATGACCAAGCCAATTTTTACAATTCTGACCACTGTCAATTTATGAGGTTATAACTCTGGAACGCTTTAACGGATCCCGCTGATTCTGAGGTTGTTTTTTCGTGACATATTGTACTTCATATTAGTGGTAATATTTCTTCACTATTACTTGCGATTATTTATGAAAAAAATGGAAGTATGGCGAAAATTTTAAAAATTTTGCAATTTTCAAACTTTTAATTTTTATGCCCTTAAATCAGAGAGGTATGTCACACAAAATAGTTAATAAATAACATTTCCCACATGTCTACTTTACATCAGCACAATTTTGGAAACACAATTTTTTTTTTGTTATGAAGTTATAAGGGTTAAAAGTTGACCAGCGATTTCTCATTTTTACAACAAAATTTTTTTTAGGGACCATCTCACATTTAAAGTCACTTTGAGGGGTGTACATGACAGAAAATACACAAACTTGACACCATTCTAAAAACTGCACCCCTCAAGGTGCTCAAAACCACATTCAAGAAGTTTATTAACCCTTGATGTGCTTCACAGCAACTGAAACAATGTGGAAGGAAAAAATGAACATTTAACTTTTTTTTGCAAACATTTTACTTCAGAACCAATTTTTTTTATTTTTACAAGTGTAAAAAGAGAAAATGAACCACAAAATTTGTTGTGCAATTTCTTCTGAATGTGCCGATACCCTATATGTGGGGGTAAACCACTGTTTGGGCGCACGGCAGGGCTTGGAAGAGAAGGAGCGCCATTTGACTTTTTCAATGCAGAATTGGCTGGAATTGAGATCGGACGCCATGTCGCGTTTGGAGAGCCCCTGATGTGCCTAAACAGTGGAAACCCCCCACAAGTGACACCATTTTGGAAACTAGACCCCTTAAGGAACTTATCTAGATGTGTGGTGAGCACTTTAAACCCCCAGCTGCTTCACAGAAGTTTATAACGTAGAGCCGTGAAAATAAAAAAATCGCATTTTTTCTACAAAAATGATCTTTTCGCCCCCAAATTTTTATTTTCACAAGGGTAACAGGAGAAATTTGACCCAAAAAGTTGTTGTGCAATTTGTCCTGAGTACGCCGATGCCCCATATGTGGGGGTAAACCACAGTTTGGGCGCATGGCTGAGCTTGGAAGAGGAGTTCCGTTTGACTTTTTCAATGCAGAATTGGCTGGATTTGAGATCCGACGCCATGTTGCGTTTGGAGAGCCCCTGATGTTGTTGTTCAATTTGTCCTGAGTACGCCGATGCCCCATATTTTGGAAACCCTAAGGAACTTATCTAGATATGTGGTGAGCATTTTGAATGCCCAAGTGCTTCACAGAAGTTTTGACGCAGAGCTTTGAAAATAAAAAATAATTTTTTTCCCCACAAAAATGATTTTTTAGCCCCCAATTCTTTTTTTATTTTTGCAAGGGTAACAGGAGAAACTGGACCTCAAACGTTGTTGTCCAATCTGTCCTGAGTACCCTGATACCCCATATGTGGGGGTAAACCACTGTTTGGGCACACAGCAGAGCTCAGAAGGGAGGGAGCACCAATTGACTTTATGAACGCAAAATTGGCTGTCGCGTTTGGAGACCCCCTGATGTACCTAAACAGTGGAAACCCCCAATTCTAACTCCAACCGTAACCCCAACACACCCCTAACGCTAATCCCAACCCAATCCATAACCCTAATCAAAAAGCCTAACGCCAAAACACCCCTAACCCTAATCCCAACTCTAACCATAACCCTAATCACAACCCTAACGCCAAAACACCCCTAACCCTAATCCCAACCCTAACCCTAATCAAATCCCTAAGCCCAACACACCTCTAATCATAATCTCAAACCTAACCCCAACCCTAAACGTAACCCTAATGCCAACCTTAACCCTAATACCAACCCTAATCCAAACCCTGATCCCAACCCTAATCCTAACCCTAACTTTAGCCCCAACCCTAACCCTAACTTTAGCACTAACCCTAACCCTAACTTTAGCCCCAACCCTAACTTTACCCCCAACCTTAACCCTAGCCCTAACCCTAATTGGAAAATAGAAATACATACATTTTTTTTATTTTATCATTTTTTCCTAACTAAGAGGGTGATAAAGAGGGGGTTGTTTACTATTTTTTTTATTTTGATCACTGTGATATGATCTCACAGTGACCAAAATTAAACAAGAGGAAGAATCTTCCTCGGCCGGCCGGCACATCACTGCACATGCGCCCACCATTTTCTTCTCGGAGGAAGAAGCCGGCGGCCAGGAGGAGACGGTCGAGGACCCAGGGACACCGGTAAGTATGATAGGGTCCCCGAATCCCCCTATTTCTCTGTCCTCTGATGTGCGATCACATCAGAGGACAGAATGACACGCCATTTTTTTTTTCTTTTTGTGGTCGCCGGTAAACGGTTATTTACCGGCAATCACAAAACAGGGGTCGGTAAAAACCGACCCCGATCATGTTCTTTGGGGTCTTGGCTACCCCCGGCAGCCAAGACACCAAAGATCTTCTGGGTGCCGGCCGGCGGGCGCACTGCGCATGCGCCCGCCATTTTTTTCCTGGAAAAAGATGGCGGCGCCCATCGGGAGCCACGAGGAGCATCGGGAAAGACGGGTGAGTATCGGGGACCCCATTTCTCTGTCCTCTGATGTGCGATCACATTGAAGGACAGAGAAATTAAATGGAAAATCATTTTTTGTTTTTTTTTCGCGGCCGCCGGTAAACGGTTATTTACCGGCGATCGCAACCAGGGAGTCGGTAAAAAACGACACGAATCATGTTCTCTGGGATCTCGGCTACCCCTGGCAACAGAGACCCCAGAGAAATTCCAACTCTGGGGGGCGCTATACACTTTTTCCACAGCGCCTTTAATTAACGGCGCTGTGGTTTAAGTACCCTTAACTGCCGCCGTTAAATGCGTATCTGCACTCGTTAAGGGGTTAAAGCCCATACACGTTACATTAAAGTCAACCAAACCCAACAATTTTTCAGCAGGTTCAGTCAACCGTTTTGTCCATAAACAGATAATGTTGGCGAAAATAAGAATTGGGCATTTTGAATTGAAATGCCCTATCCTTTTGTTCTCCAACTCCATAAGCCACTGCCAGAGGAGTGTTTCTACATCTTACTCCATTACACCCATACAGCAAAACTAGCATTCGTGTGGAGAAGTCATGAGAGATAAAGGGTAGCTTATTGAAGATGTAGGGGTACCTTTTATGCAAAATACACCAAATTCAAGTCGTGTGGCAATCCTACAACTTTTTGAAATTTCAAGACTCTCCCTGACAGATACCGTATTTTTCGGACTATAAGATGCACTTTTTTCCCAAAATTTTTTTGGGGAAAATGCGGTGCATCTTATACTTGGAATATACTTACAAGTAGTGTGGCGGCATTAGGAGTTGGGTGATTCTTTGGCAGTCCCAGTCCGATGCTGCAGGGTGATGATCACACTCCCTTCCCAGGCAGGTTTGGTAGTGCTCTGTGGTGCGGAGGGGTTCCGCCAGCATTTTGTGAAATCTCGGAGACCTCTGCACATCCATTGCTGTGATGCGGTGGCCTTCGGGAAAATGGTCTCCAGGGGCGGCGCATGCTCAGATTGAGATCTCGTCCAGTTGCTGAGATCTCAATCTGCTGCGATGCGGTCTCCTCAGGAAAAATGGCCACCGGGGGCGCGTATGCTCAGATTGAGATTTGGCAGTCATTTTCTTGGAGACCACCGCATCGCAGCAATGGATGTGGGAGGCCTCCAGGCTTTCACAAAATGCCGGCAGATCCCCCCCCTTCCCCCCCGCACCACAGAGTACCTCCGAACCAGCCTGGGAAGGGAGTCATATCACCGGACCACTAAACACCCCCTGTGACGACGCTCCACCTGCGCTGCTGATTCCCCCCCCCCCCCCCCCTCTCTTTAAGCTGAATTCGGACTGTAAGATGGGCTTCCATTTGACACATTACTTTTTCCCTATTTCCTTCTGAAAATTTGGGGTGCGTCTTATAGTCCGAAAAATACAGTAATAGACTCTTTCAAAAATACAAAAGTTAAAAAAGATTTGTGGGAGCACTGTGAGCCAGACTATAGATGTGACTTCTCTGTGGACATCTGCTTTTCCTGGCCAATCACAACAGCCATGTTGTGATTGGCCAGCATCATAGATGAGAAAAAGCAAACTGTGATATTAACCAACTGGGTGTAAGGGAAAACTTTGAAACTTTTTTCCCAAAATCATTGGAGCAGCACTAACTGAATGATTGATTTATTCAGTTTAAAAAATCTTCTTTAAATTTTAGAATCTATCTTTGGCTGCAATTTGTGCATTTTGAAAGAAAAGGAAAATCCTCTGAGGGAATATGTTATTTGGATGACAGTAAAAATGGATTCTATTAAATATTGCCAATACCAAGAAGCCGTGATGGAACTGGAGCTGAAAATAAAATTTATCAGCATCTATTTAATACATTCAGATTAATAATAGAAATGTTTTACTTTAAGAGAACCTGTCATCAGGACATTATACCCATCACTAATGGCATGTAGGTAAAAGTGCTTTAATTCTCAGTAAATCCTTACCTTTCTCCGTATACTAATGAGGTACAAGTGCAATGGGGCGGGCACTGCACTTACAGCTCTCCGGCTTCTCGCCTATTCTCCACCCGCTGCCTGCGGCTTCATATTTCAGTGACCTGTTGGTCAGAGATTAGAGGTGGCACATAAGCAGACCTGTGAGTGCAGTGCTTGCCCACTGCATTTGCAGCTCATTAACATAGAATTTCAACTATTGAATTTTCTAAAATGGCAAAGTGGATTTCTACAAGAAAGGTAAGGATTTACTCTGCATTAAAGCAGCTTAACATACATGCTATTTAGCGTGGGGTATAAAATCATGATGGCAGGTTCTCTTTAAGCTTTTTTATATTGTCCTGTACAGTACAGTGAGGAAGGAAAGGGACACAGTCAGTAAGAAATCTAACGAAACCTCGCTATTTATAACATGCTTGGTTGGGGAAGTACACTTTTTTTCTGTAGAGATCAATGCAGAAAATCAAGTTTTGCAACCAGGAGTATTCTTTGGCCTTTTTCTGAGAATGGCTGTGGGAGGTTGCATCAAAGAGTACAAGATGACTCTTGTGGACGTGATCAGGACTTTATTCCTTCCAGGAGTTTTTCTATCAGCTTTAATAAGTGGAACATTATGGATTTGATGCAGGTTGGATTTCACTGATGAGCTCAGAAATAAGTGACCACTCCTGTGTTCTGTCCTGAGATATTGGATTTCTTTTAGTTGATAGTGGTCAGACTACAATATTTCGAGGATGCTTACATACTCTGTGTCACAGGCATTTTGGCCACCCTGGTGCTGCATGAATCTTAGGAAACAGCTGGCGAGGCTCTTTAATGCAGCTTCTATTAACTACTTTCAAGTGGCTGGATCGTGGCTGTTAGTAAGTCAGTGTAAGGGAAGTAGACTACAAATTAGGACCATGGAGGAAATAAGTATCATTGTGGGGACACTGGCTCTGCTTGGTACAGCCACACATGCACTGGCGGGATTATTGGCATTGCACGCACATTACTTACTGCTATACAACTATACAATTGAAATCCTTTTATGGATGTTGTACATTGTTTTGTCTGACGTTGCCACTTTTTCATATACTACAATCTCTAATGGGCACACTAGTGGGGACATCTGTGCGGTGGCACCTGTATATAAGCGCCATTTGGGTCCATTCTGAGGATAGAAATGTTGTAAGTTCTACGTTTTAGAACATGTACTCCGTGACCTTTGCATGTGAAAACCATTCTGAGAAGTAGTAAGGAGAATATATGAAAAACTTGCACATATGTTGTTTCATTGACTGGCATATAGTCATTACTGTGGCTCTTAAAATTAACAGTGGGTTCTTCACCAAACTAGCGGTGCTCTTTGGAACAAGCATCCCCACTTATGGTAGTACAGACAATTATCAGCCTATGCAAATCGGCATTTACTTATTCAAACCCCCCTGCAGCAGCTCATCTAGACAAGGGTCTCTCAACAATAGTGTTTGTTCAGGAAAAGACAATGTTTTTTGCAATGCTTCTGCTCTTGCCATCGACACTGTGTCCTATTGATGTCTAGCAATAAGTCAGCCATCCAGCCCGAGTTGGAGCCAATTTCCATTGTGAAAATTACTTTTCTCTCATTTGAAATAACAGTGCTTTGCAACATGCCTTATCCTTCGCAGCTGCCACCGACTTCCGGTGTCATTGACCACACACTCTTCGCATAGAATAGGCATTACAGCTGTGGTCATGCGCATCCTGTGTGTCCGGCCAGGACTAGAAGTAGAAGCCTGGTGAAGTATGACTTTAATGCAGACTGAATTGTAAACATATCTGCACCTTTTTCAACCCTAAATTCTGGGATTTTCTATTTCACAAATTGAAGCCTTAGTTAGTGTATATTTCACTTTCATTTCCCAGCACAAAAGAGGAACATCTTCTAATCTTATGAAGGAAGTATATGTTTTTTTTCCACTTTGCAATAATTACGTCTAACATTCATTTCACCATAAGACTTATTAATTGCCCTGAGATAAAATGTATTGACCCATCACTTATCAATACATTACGGTCTTGGAGTATAATCTTTTGAAATTTCCTTCACTGTCTAAACCTTTAATTGTGGGGTAAAAACTTTGGTTTCTTCTTTTTAGTTAATAGACTTTGTACATAAGTATAGTTCGCATAGCATTTACGGTATATGCCCACATAGGGCCAACTCATAGGGGTTATTCTCATAAGACATTCTACTGGGAAATGTCTGGAAATATGATTAATGGGACAGTAGCGGATTTTCATTCTGGTACAGGAAGCTGAGTGGCAGACCCATTCTCTGATGTTTTTGTTTTAATAAGGCATATGGACAGTAGCTGTGCTTGGAATAATCGCTACTTGTTAGGTAGGCCCCTTTTGCAATAAGTTGATCCCAAAGTTTCAATCCACAGAAGTTGTTCAGTTTTCCAGTATTTTCATAACAGGGAAAATCAATGTGTGGACTGTGTAATGAAGGATTAACAGGTCCTCCACAACTAGAGAAACTCTTTGTAGCTGCTCTCCAATCTGACCTAAATAAAAGGATCCTGGGCAGTGGACTTCCTTTATTAACTAAGAATTCCCCAACAGAATGTATGAAAATTGTTTTTCTAAACTGTAGATTAGTGATGAGCGAATATACTCGTTACTCGAGATTTCTCGAGCACGCTCGGGTGTCCTCCGAGTATTTTTTTTTAGTGCTCGGAGATTTAGTTTTTATTGCCGCAGCTGACTGATTTACATCTGTTAGCCAGCATAAGTACATGTGGGGATTCCCTAGCAATCAGCCAACCCCCACATGTACTTATGCTGGCTAACAGATGTAAATCATTCAACTGCGGCAATAAAAACTAAATCTCTGAGCACTAAAAAATACTTGGAGGACTGTTGTGAATTAGACTTTTTGGCTCCCTCTTGTGGTCACTAGTGGTATGACTCTGGGATTGTCTTTTTTCTGTTTGGCACTCACCTGGGTCGTTAGTCCAGGGGTGTCGCTATATTAACTTCCTGGATCCTTAGTCCAGTGCCTGGCATCGTTGTAATCAGATCCTTCTGTTGCTCCTGTCTGCTGGTCCTGGCTCTTGCTAAATTAAGCTAAGTCTTGCTTCTTTGTTTTTTGAGTTACTTGCTTTGCTACTATTTTTGTCCAGCTTGTACTAAATGTGATTTCTGACCTTGCTGGAAGCTCTAGGGGGCTGGTGTTCTCCCCCCGGCCGTTAGACGGTTCGGGGGTTCTTGAATATCCAGCGTGGATATTTTAATAGGGTTTTTGCTGACCATATAAGTCATCTTACTATATTCTGCTATTAGCTAGTGGGCCTCTCTTTGCTAAATACCTAGCTCATTCTTATGTATGCAGGAAAGCTTCCAGGAGCTCTCACCTGAGCAGATTAACCCCTGCATCCATACACCGTTTCATGTGAAAGTGAAGTGCTTCTAATCTGTGCAGGAATAGGAGAAATTGGATCCTGCAGTCTCCTGGCTCCTCTCTGTCATGGTAAACCTGTGACAATGTGTTTCCATTCAAGAGATGAGATTGGAAGTGCGGGGTTCACTGTTGCTTTGGCTATTGAGAAAAGGCAAACTAAGCCTGGTACCAACAAAATTGTTATTCTCATGCGATTGGTTGAATTGTCATGAAGTGGTTGAATTGTGATGAGTGAATGTGCTCGGATAAGTTGTTATCCGAGCATGCTCGTGTGATAACCGAGTGACTTGGGCGTGCTTGAAAAATATGTCCCCGTGTCTGCATGTCTCTCGACTTTTCGAAACCCGCAACACATGCAGGGATTGCCTGTCTAACAGCCGCAACACATGCAGGAGCAGGAACCAGAACATATTTGAACACGCCAAAGGCAGTTGGTTAGCTAACGAGCATGATCGGATAACACCTTAGTTCGAACATGTTCGCTCATCACTAATAAATGAACTATGCCACAAGGCAAACAACTGTCAGAAAACCACAGGAGGAATATTAGATTCATAGAGCTGGAGAAGGCTACAGAAGCATTACTAAAGATTTGGCTCTACGTCAGCAAACAATTAGACAAATTCCTCAAATGGAAAAAAAAGACGTGCTATTGTCCCTAGGAGTGAACATCCTTTTTAACCTCTTTCTAACATCCCCTGCGATTTGCAGCGTGCCCATAAGTTACCATGAGAGCCGATCTACTAAAGGCCCCCAAGGCGCCATCTTAGTACCTCTTTGAAGCCCCAAAATGGTACCAATAAAATATATTTTTTAAGTGCTATAAATACAAAACCCTTAAACAGTGTCAGGATTTAGTTTTTACCATTTCACCTTACTTAGAATTTGTCACTTAAAACTACAACTCCTTTTACAAAATACAAGCCCCCATATGGCTATGTCAATGGGAAAATAAGAAGTTATGGCTCTGAAAGAAACGAAGGAAAAAGAAAAATGACCCTTTCACGAGGAGTTAAGATTCCTCAAAGGATTTGTCCACTCATCTTTTTCTGTCTGATTCCATCTGGAATCCACCTGAAAAAGCACTAAAAAAGTTAAAAAGAATGAACATATGTGTAGCAACTAGTGATGAGCGAATAAACTCGTTACTCGAGATTTCTCGATCATGCTCGGGGGTCCTCCGAGTATTTTTTAGTGCTCGGAGATTTAGTTTTTCTTGCCACAGCTGAATGATTTACATCTGTTAGCCAGCATAAGTACATGTGGGGATTGCCTGGTTGCTAGGGAATCCCCACATGTACTTATGCTGGCTATCAGATGTAAATCATTCAGAAAAACTAAATCTCCGAGCATTAAAAAATACTCAGAGGACCCCCGAGCGTGCTCGAGAAATCTCGAGTAACGAGTACATTCGCTCATCACTAGTAGCAATGTCAAAGCAACTTGCTGTGTCTATGTTCTTTATGTTCTTTCTTTTGTCGCTTCTTTTAACTGCTTCAAGCTTCAAAAACTGTTGGCTAAAAGAAGTGACCTGTCCATTCTTCTGGCTGCTTCCAGTTGAAAGCCGCCATTATTTTATATATAGAATGTAAAAAAGAAATAAAAAAAAAAAAACATGATGGTGGCAAAGCTTTTACAAAAGACGTCCGGAAACAGCAAAAAAGAAGCTTCAGGAAAACCACTGCCAGAGTTTTCCTGAAGTGTCTTCTGCTTCAAAAACAATGTGGGTCTGCCGGCATTTATAAGTCGCCATGTGCACATACCATAAGACCACAATAGGCAATCCTAAAAGTGGTAAGAAAAGCCCGAAGGTTAACAGCAAGTGCCCGCTGAAGACCTTATAAACAGTAGAATCCTTAATTAATGCATCCACTACTACACCACAATTTTGAATCATACAAAGAATGGCCTAAGGAATTGCACTTCCCAAACTTCAAGAAAATCCTACAGTCAATGGAAGCCAATGCCAAATGTTCAAAAAAATAAATACATCTTTATTTAGTATATGCATGGAAGAAAAAAGCAGAGCCGCACAGCCATATGACCTAGAGCCAACCACAATCCATCCGTGGTGTGAAAGGAGAGCCTGACATCAGAACGGAGGTGCTCGCATGAAAAAAAGTGTGCATTCCATGAAAAATAGAAAAAATGCGGCAGCACTCACCAATCCTTGTGTGGTCCCAAGTCCTTTATTAAGACACGTTAGAATAACAACATCTTCACGGCTCAGGGGAGTGCAGACAAAGAGGAGGTGAGCAGGGATCGACGACGGCCGTTTCGCGCTAACAGCGCTTCCACGGGGCACGGCTTCCACTCCCCTGAGCCGTGAAGATGTTATTCTAACGTCTCTTAATAAAGGACTTGGACCACACAAGGATTGGTGAGTGCTGCCGCATTTTTTCTATTTTTCATGGAATACACATCTTTATTTAGTAATCACATTAAAAAACAGATATACAAATGCAAAAAATAGTACCGCCATATACAGGTCTGTATCAACAAGAAGAGTATATACTCAAGGTCCTTTAAATAAATATCTAGTGAAGTTACAGATTGAATATGTATAAAGTTTGCAAACCAAACCAAAATTAGAATACCATATGGACCTGAAGAAAAAACAAAGTAACTCCTACCGGCTGAATATACACCCTTTGTGTCTCAACACAGTGCCTAGTGCATGTTTATCCAACCAACTGAATATACACCCTTTGCCTCTTATACCAAAAGCTGCAACACCACAATTTTGTCCGAATAAGCTATGGCAGCCTATCTCAAGTTCACCCTAGACTTCCAGTATATAAGAAACGTGACTGATGATAAAACTCACATGTGCACAAAGCCTTGGATGGGGGAGTAGTAGTTGTCTACAGATAGGCTGTTGTTAATACTTGTATTTGAGAAGCAAAATAATTTTTATTACCTAATATCCATTTTGAGGAAGACTCGTGACATTTGTGTATGGTGGCTACACACATGAGCTGAGATGGCCTTTTCTCTGAACATATTGTTTACCAGTTGGTCTGTGAAGGTAATTGTATGTTACGTGCAGTGATTTCTTGGCAGAAATCTGTAAAAAGTCAAGTTATTGCCTATTCTGCAATATTCTGTATTGGTGTGTCTGCAGAGTTATCCGGATTAGTTCACCATGTTTGTTCCCCTTGTGAATATAACCTGCATCAGATTTGGTGTGTGGTTTGGTTACATGTCAGAGACAATTAATTTTCAAGGTACTTTCCACAGATTACTTGCCATAACATTTCATGTGGTAAATGCAGAGCGTTCGAATTTATCGTATAATCAGAATTATGTGTAAGGGGTCATTAATGACTACACGAGTGTTCATCGTCAGGAATACCAATCTATTACTTGATTTATTTGGACAATGAATACCATATAGAGGTCCATGTGCACCATGATGGGATGACGGAAGAAGGGATAGCGGATTATAGCTACGGGGTAAATGATTATCAGGAATATTTGACATTATTTGAAGCACCTATTCCCTATAATTTGGAATGTATAAAAACACCACAGTCTTTCCCCACTCCTATGTTATCAGTTAGCTTTCAGCATGTTATACTTTTTGGCTTTGTGCATTTTCCTAAACCTTGGCCTCTTTTTGGTGGATTGGGTTACTAACTAGCTATCCCTTTCTAATGGTCACTCTCCATGCATTTTAATAGTCATATCATTGCCCCTTGCCCCATAGTTACAATGTTGAATTTGTTTTTTAGCCACAACGTTCAGACAGCGTGTTACCCGGGCTAAGGATGCCAGGTACGTGTTGTGCATTTGGCTAAACCTACAATATCCACAATGACCTGAATTACATGGGGGAAATGAATACCACTCTCTTGTTTCATCCCTTTCAGAAGCGGAAGAGTCTGGGAAATTAGTAGTAGCTTTATATCCGTATCAAGGAATCCATCAAGATGACTTGTCTTTCAAGAAGGGAGAAAAATTGAGAATAATTGAAGAGTAAGTGCTATTAATGATTGGGGTACTGCAGATTTATAACTCACATTTTGAGGATGTTTTTTTATTTTAAATTAAGTATAGGGAATATTAAGGGATTACTTCTAAAACAAAAATAAAAAATAGAGTTTAAAGACAAAGAACATTTGGACAAATCCATTAAATGAAAAGTGGGTGCAACAAATGGCGTTCCATCAAATTTGGGGCAATAGTGCATATTTTAATAGACTATACTGACTAAATCCACTTTCAGTTTTTTTTTCATGTATTTTTTTTTCCTTTTTGTAAAATAATTTAGATTTTTCATTTAATTAAAGTTATGGGCTAAGCTTGTGGTGCAATTTAAAGGGATTGTGCTTGGATGTTTGTACATGGTTCCAGAACAGGGAACATAAAGCTTAAAAATATCCGAATTCCTGCTTTGTCATTTTGCTAATCAATCAGGTCTTCTACTTACACAATCATTATAATGTGCACATTTTAGTCCAGTTCACCTGGGCCGAAAAGGCCGTTCAATTGTCACTCATAATCTGCCCCAGACAAACAACTCTTGGCATTACCACTTTTTTTTTGTTTTATTTCCTAAATGTCTCTGTGTTGTTAATTCATCTGTCTGTTTATTTGCAAGACAACAATGCCTATAGTTTTTTTTTGTAAAGACTTAATAACTTTTTCATCCCTGATTATGTGCTCATTTTACAGACATGGAGAATGGTGGAAAGCAAAGTCCTTATCTACAAAAAAAGAAGGATACATACCAAGCAACTACGTGGCCAAAGTTAACACGTTAGAAACAGAAGAGTAAGTTCTGTGGATTTGTGTTACGGCTATTTCCTATTGACTCTCCTCAGATGCTGAATTTACCCTTTATTTCTCAGATGGTTTTTCAAAGATATAACAAGAAAAGATGCGGAACGACAGCTTTTAGCTCCAGGAAATGCTGCCGGAGCTTTTCTCATCAGAGAGAGTGAAACCCTCAAAGGTAACTCCAGTGACAATTCATTGTAATGATACCAGTAAACACCAAAATGGTGACTCTGTGGTTGGCACCATAACTTTGCAAATCTAGAGTTTGGGGTTCAAATCAGATGAAGAACAACATCTGCATAGAGTTTGTATGTTCTCACGATGTTTTTTTCCAGATTTCTTATGAATTCTTTGGTATCCTTCCACGCATCAAAATACATACTCTAGATATAGGAATTTCAGCTGCAATCCCATGCTGTAATGTCTGTATACTCTTTTGCTTTCTCCCCTGGCCAGGAGATGTTGTATGATCAGACCATGTCCCTGTATGGTCAGACACAGCTATTACACAGAACACACCAGGGGCACATTTATAAGATGTTGTGGAACTTTTATTTTTATTCCAAGAACTATTAATTGAAATGTACTTTGTTCATGGGCAAAGCCCTTTAAATGAATATACATTTGGGGGGGTAAGGTGTCATTCTTTTTTTTTTTCATTATCACAATCTGTAGGAGATTAAAAAATAGAAATCTTGCACCTTTCACACTGGCCATTGGGGCTTTTTAGACCATAATCTCCTGTTTCAGGAAGCAACAAATGTACATAGAGTTTCAGTTTGGTCATTGTAGCTGTCTTTTGTATTGAAACATTTAATGACAAAAGATCATTGTGAAGGGTAAGCTGTAACATTGCCTACTGTGATTGGTGGTGTTATCAGCTGTGTATAGGTGTTACCTGTCAATGTAATCCTGCCACTATTAATGAGTCTGCTGAAAACTTTTTGAAAGGACAGGAAATATGAGTCTTGGGGTATGTGCACACGTTGCAGATTTGCCTCTGGAATTTTCTGTGCGGATTCTGAATCTCTTGGCAGAAAACGCAGGTGCAGATTTGATGCGTTTTTCTTGCGGATTTTGTGTGGTTTTACTGCAGATTCTGTGCGGATTTTATGCGTTTTTACACCTGCGGATTTCTATAATGGAATGGGTGCAGAAACGCTGCAGATCCGCACAAAAGAAGTAATATGGTCCTTTTTTGAATCTGCTGCGTTTTACGTGCAGATTTTTCCGCACCATTAGCACAGCATTTTTTCTTGCCATTGATTTACATTGTACTGTAAATCACTTGCAGATGTGCAGCGTTTCTGCGCGGAAAAAAGCACTGTAGTTCTGCAGGAAATCTGCAACGTGTGCACATAGCCTAAAAAAAAAGCCAGTGGTCAGTGAAAATTGCAAAATGACATCATGGGTCAGGAAGGGATTCATGATCTATGACGTAAACTTACATCATGGCGATTACAGGTATAGTAGCAGTACCCACGCTATTGCCACAGGAAACATGGTGTAATTAATAGCTGTGACCCACACCGCCATGTGCCATTTAACCCCCCGAAATGCTGCGATCGATATCTATGGCAACATTTACTAGATGGAGGAGGCTCCCTTCTGATTGACGCCCCCCCAACGTCATTGCGATGGCCCAATAGTTGCCATGACAACTTGAGATCATCATTATGACCTCCGGGTCTGCCAGCTATGGTGCCTTGTTAGACCATACCAGGAGCATCGTCTAAGAGGCTTCTATCAGTACAGCACTAACAGGTATATGGCATTGCAATGCTGGTGCAAAATATTTTTAAAAATCCCCAAATAAGATAAAAAATTTATGAAAAATCTATGAAAATTTGTTTGAGTCAAATAGCGCTCCTTCCCTCCGAGTCTCGCCATGTAGCTAAGCAGTACAAGCCAAGCTACAGCCAAATATGGGGTATTGCCACGTAAATCTGGGGCTAAAACAACATTTTTGTGGTAAAAATGTAATTACGGTATTATTTTCTTTAACGTCTAATAGTATAACATTTTGTGACACACCCATGGTGTCAATATGATCACTGCACCCCTAAATGAATTCATTGAGAGGTGTAGTTTGTAAAATGGGGTCACTTATGGGGGTTCTGCAGTTCTGGAACCTCAGGGGCTCTGCCAATGGGTTATTATACCTGTAAACTACAACAAAATCTGCACTATAATATGGCGCTTCTTCCCTTCTGAGCTTTCCACTCTTAATGAAAAGTATTTCCCGATTACACATAGGGTATTGGCACACAACAAACTGAGATACATTTTTCCTCTTAGCCCTTATAAAAATTAAAACCTTGGGGCTAAAACAAGATTTTACTGGTAAAAAATGTAATTATTCTTTCCAATGGTATAAAAGTTTGTGAGGCACATGTGTCAATATGCTGACTGCACCCCTAGATGAATTCATTGAGGGGTGTAGTTTGTAAAGTGGGGTCACTTATGTTGAAGGTATGCGTTTCTGGCAGGTAGGGCTCTGCCAATGTGACATGCTACCCTCAAACCATTCCAGCAAAATCTGCACTCCAATATGCTGTTCCTTCCCTTCTGAGCTTTGCAGTGTGCCTCAAAAGTAGTTTTCAACCACTTATGGGGTATCCGTGTACTCACAAGAAATTGTGGAACATATTGTACTATTTCTTTTCTCCTATTACCCTTTCTGAAAATTAAAAACTTGGGGCCAAAGCAACATTTTAGTGGAAAAAATGGTAATTTTCCATTTACTCAGCCTAACGTTATACAATTGTGTGTATCGCCTGAGATTTAAAAATATTGACTACACATCTAGATGAATTTCTCAAGAGGTGTAGTTTCCAAAATGGTGTCACGTGGGAGGGTTTCCAGTGATTGGCCCCATCAACAGCTCAGCAAACGCAACATGCCATCCGCTGTCTATTACAGACAATTTTGCACTACCTAAGTCAAATGGCACTCCTTCACTTCAAAGCCCTGCCATGCACCCAACAATAGTTATCCACCACATATGCAGAATCTGTGTACTCAGGAGAAATCACAGGAACAGATTGTATGGTACATTTCCTCCTGTTACCCTTGTGAAAATGAAACATTTCAGGCAAAATCAACATTTGTGAGGGAAAAATATAATATATAATATAAAAATATATTGTTTCAATTTCACGACTTGCCCTCAAACCAGTCCAGCAAAATCTGAATATGCCACTTCTGAGCTTTGCACTGTACCTCACAAGTACCCTAGTTTTTGACCACATATGAGGTATCGGCGTACTCAGGAGGAATTGTACAACAAATTTTGGGTTCCATTTTCTCCTGTTACTTTTGTGGAAATAAATTTTTGGGGCAAAAATAACATTTTTGTGGGAAAATGTGATTTTTTTTATTTTTTTTATTTTTTGTTTTTTCATGCTCTACATTATATAATTCTGTGAAGCGCCTGTGCGTTTAAATTTCTCAACACCACCTCTACATAAATTCATTGAGGGTTGTAGTTTCCAAAATGGGGTCACCTGTGGAGGTTTTCTACTGATTAGGCACATCAGGGGTGTCCGCTATCTATTCCAGCCAATTTTGCACTCCAAAAATTAAATAGTGATCCTTCCCTTCCGAGCCCTGCCATGTACCCAAAGAGTAGTTTGTTTACCACATATGAGGCATCGGTGTACTCAGGAGAAATGGCTCAATACATTTTTTGGTCCATTTTTTCTGGTTACATTAAAATTTGGAGCTAAAGCAACATTTTTGTGGGGAAATGTAACATTTTCATTTTTTTCCCTCCAAATTGCATTAATTCCTATGAAACACCTAAAGGGTTAATTAATTTTATTTAATGTGGTTTCAAACACTTTGAGGGGTACAGTTTTTAGAATGGCATAACCTTTGGGAATTTTCTGTCATATATTCCCTCAAGCCACTTCAAATGTGATGCAGTCCGTAAAAAAAATTGGTTTTACAAATTTTGTTGGAAAAACGAGAAATTGCTGTTCAGCTTTTAACTCTTCTAACTTCATAAGAAAAACAAATTATGTTTAAAAAATAATGCTGGTGTAAAGTAGACATGCAGTAACTGGTTTAAGGCCATAAAAATTTAAAGTTGCAAAATGTTTAAACTTTTCGCCAAAATTCCGTTATTTTCACAAATAAACGCAAAAAAAAAAAAAAACGGTCTAAATTTAATACTAACACAAAGTACAATGTGTCAGAAAAAAACATTCTCATAATCATTCAGTTATATTGAAGTGTTCCAGAGTTGTTACCACATAAAATGACACTGGTCAGAACTGTAAAATTTTGTCAGGAAGGTCAAAACAGGATGGGGTTGTGAAGGGGTTAAGCTAATTCTGTTAACCTGGCTGTACCACAATACATTAAAACTGTGATGTGGTAAATACCGTATCTACTTGAGTATAAGTTGACCCAAGTATAAGCCGAGGCACCTAATTTTGCCACGAAAAACTGGGTAAACTTATTGACTCGAGTGTAAGCCGGGTATGCATTGTCCGCTCAACCCTATCTGGTATGCATGTCTCCCCCGTCGCTGTCCTTGTATGCATGTCTCCCCTTCCCGTCCTTGTATGCGTGGCTCCTTATCCCCTATCCTTGTATTCATGGCTCCTTATCCCTTATTCTTTTATGCATGGTACCTATTAAAAAAAAAATCCTACTTACCATGCCTGCGCGCCCTCGCTGCATCTCTTTTCGGTGACGGCAGCTCTTCCAGCCGAGTGATCACGTGGCCCTGCTCTTTAAGGTAATGAATATTCACTCCAGGCCTATGGGAGTGGGGAGGCATGAATATTCATAACCTTAATGTGTGAGGCCACATGATCGCTCAGCTGGAAGAGCTGCTGGCGCCGGAACGAACGAGATGCAGTGAGGACACGCTGTGCGCTATTACAGAGAAATTAATATTCATTCATCTTTAGCAGCGGCACAGGCTTTAGCCACAGCTGCTGTCTCCTGCCTCTGTGATCTGCCACACCCCCTCCCCCACCATCTATCTGGGACAATTGACTCGTGTATAAGCCAAGGGGGGCGTTTTCAGCAAAAAAAAGTGCTGAAAAACTCGGCTTATACACGAGTATATACAGTAAGTATGCATTTGGCTGACTAGAGTTAGGTAAAGGGGTGCCCATCTGTTTAGGTGCTCCAGAAGTGACATGACTTGTCTCATTCATTAGATCACAAATATTCTTATGTTTGAGCAAATATTTTCATAGAAATATCCTAATTACTTTTACCCTATATACAATTGCAGTATTAAAAGAAGAACTGTATATCTTTAGTAGTGTAGTGCTCTATTCAGCAGGTTGCATTACTTAAAATGAATCTTCCAGTAGGATGAACCCTTCTAAGCCTTCTCTATGGGCATGTAGGTCATAGGAAGCTGAATGAAATGATATATTGACACCTTTTTCTTATATATTTAAATTACATCTTCCAGGCTCTGGGGCGGATACTGCCTGGAAGATAACTCCTGCCTCCAGAGCTTATTTTACATGAAGGAGCATTACCAGTGTGAGAAATGTGACTAACACAGAACAGGAGAAATTAAACTTGTCTTCTTTCAAGCACAGTTTTCTGCAGCTCTCTGAGCTCTGCTGTATTGCAACAATATTGCAGCCCTGACTGCCTGTGAGATGGAAGCTGAGAGGAACCTGCAGATGTGTCAGGTATAATCACACAAAGCTCTGCAGTGAGGTCAGAAGAGCAGAGAGCGGCCATGACACATCACACTGGTAACTCCCCTTCATGTAATATAAGCTCTGGGGGCAGAGTTATCTTCTAGGCACCATCCTCCCGAGAACCTGGAAGAGGTAATTTATATAAAGTGATAAAAGATGATTTATTCACAAGACATCTGATATGAGGCATGCAGGGATCACTTTCCTCAGCAGGCTATAACCTGTATGTCCATATTAATAGTTTAAATGTGGTAGCTGATTCCCTTTAACAAAGATATAGAATGTATTTACATTTACATTGTATTTAGTTATACATTGTATTATCTGGATTTCTTTTTTATAACCTCACTTGACTTTCTAAGGATTTTCAGCCCATTTCCTTACAGTATAGTGCATGGTAAATCTCAGAACACTAGAGCACTATAGTTTAGTATTATCTGCCTATGTGTTATATCAGCCACATCTGAGATCAGTTCATCTGCTGTCAGATACTGTTGTCCAGCTAACTCAGTGTAAACCCATGTTTGTCTCCTTATCAGGCAGCTACTCCTTGTCAATAAGGGATTTTAGTGCAGAGTCCGGTGATGTCATCAAGCACTACAAAATCAGAACCCTCGACAATGGCGGATTTTACATTTCTCCTAGGATTACATTCCCGTGCATCAGTGACATGATCCAGCATTACCAAAGTGAGTGGTTTATGGTCGTATTTTATGTGAGCCTGCCTTGGTCAACAGATAATGTGAATCATGCAGTAAAGTTGGTTTATGGTTCTTAGTATAGTTTTATATAAAACAACTTTGGAAGTGACTCTGTAGCTGTCTGCTCTTTTACACACTGAGTGCAGATTTTTTTTTTTTGCTTCCACTTTTATACTGTCTCATAAAATAGAAATCCTATTACTTCACCCTACTTCAGTGATCTCAATCTGTTGACCTCTTCCAGGAGGTAGCTAAAGATCCTTAAAACCCAGTACCATATAATACATATGAATAGCTAGTAGTCGTCAGTCATTTGATGTTGTCACAAGAAAGGCCCAACATTTCAGGACCGTGATATTTTTTGGCACAGGGTTCTAGAGTTCTTCAATTTTTCAAGCACTGTGCCTCTTTCTTTGATTTTTGAACCATTGTCTATTTTGATGTTTTAGAACAAGCAGACGGCCTATGCAGGAAATTAGAAAAACCCTGTTTTAGTCCCAAACCACAAAAGCCATGGGATAAAGACGCTTGGGAGATTCCAAGAGAGTCAATTAAACTAGTGAAGAAACTTGGAGCTGGGCAGTTTGGCGAAGTCTGGATGGGTGAGTATGCAAACATATTTTGAAATGCTTCCAAAAATGCAGCTATGAAAACAGTAAAAATGCAGTAATGCTAAAAGCAAGCACATGGCCGGGGACCATAGCAAGAGAAAAGACTAGTCCGGCTCCTCCCCCAGACAGCTTTAACCGGCTCAATTTTAGGTGATTGACAGGTCATTCCCATAGCGAGAGACCTGTCAATCACCTTGCAGCTGCGCTGGGAGAAGGCTAGGGGTGGAGACGGACTGTTCCGGTCTCCAGATGGATCTTTAAAGTAATTTTCTGAAACTCTTGAGCATTGCAGAGAAAAATAGCTGTCTGCATTTGTGCAGTCAGGCTCTGATTCATGCTGCCCGCGGTTGGACAGCATGATTCAGGTGATGGGTCCCCTTTAATGAGTGCTGCTGTCAGATCCTAAGGGCTGTATATAGATGCTTAGGCTACTTTCACACTTCCATCTTTGTGCCTCCGTCGCAATCCGTCGTTATGGCAAAAAAACGGATCCTGCAAATCTGCCCGCAGGATCCGTTTTTTTGCCATACACTTTAATGGACGACGGATTGCGACGGATGGCCACACGTCGCATCCGTCATGCAACGGATGCGTCGTGTTTTAGCGGTCCGTCGTGACAAAAAAAAAAAGTTCAATGTAACGTCTTTTTGTCCGTCGGATCCGCCATTTCCGACCGTGCATGCGCAGCCAGAACTCCGCCCCCTCCTCCCCGCTCATCACAATGGGCAGCGGATGCCTTGTAAAACTGCATCCGCTGCCCACGTTGTGCTAAATTTAGCACAACATCCGTCGGGCCGACGGTTTGCGACGGCCCCGTACCGACGGAAGTGTGAAAGTAGCCTTATTTCATCTATATATAAGTAGTCCCATTTTTTATTCCTTTTCTACTTCCTTCAGGGAAGGAAGAGTATTTAGTGGGAATTAGGGGAATTGAGAATAAAATGTTAATAACTTTCTGTGTGTAGTGGATGGATGTTTATTTTTATGAACTTGGTATAATTATTTAAAAACGATTTATAAATAAATTAGTAGGTTGCAGGCAGAGTTGTGTTTCAGTACCTGAATTTGTAGAAGGTAAAGTTGGGTATGATCCAACCACAGAAGAAGTGAATGGCCTGTAATACTTATATGCAAGTTCTACTTAACCCATCTGCCCATTCATCTCTTAAGATGCAGATAAAGTGGCCAATACCTTTAATGTTTACACTGGCCTAATCCACAATTTAAAGAAAGGTATACATTTTGTAACCAGCCCAGAAACCAGTGGAGCATGGCCATAAACCTACCTAAAAATTATCTGCCATGTGAAAGACTGATATCATACACTTTCCACAGCACGGCGTACTTGATGACTGCAATGGGTGCGCGAGAGGCCACTTTCACAAACTAGTATTTCGGTCAGTACTGTGCATCAGTATTGGTAAATTTAAACCAGGGAACTTAATGGAAAGATTTCCACCTTTTTCTATGTTTTGGATCCTTTTCTGTTTATTGTCTCACAAACACTGGTGAAGAACATTGATCAAAATATGAAAGTGTGAAAGTGGCCTTAAAGTAAAAAAAAAGCTTAACTCAGAAAGGTTGTGAACAATGAAATCTAATTGTCATCAAAATGCATCAATATTTTGAATGTGATTTTCTTTCCAAATGCCAATGTAAATGACAGATTTGAAGGTAAATGATGTAGTCCTATTAGAAAGTATTGTGATTAACGAACATGAAAATATTATTAATATCCTAACAACGAGGTTAACATAATAATGAAGATAAAGGTATCACTCATTAAAAAACCCCCAAAGCCTGTATTGGATTGTAAAGGACACTCGCTGCTTCTTCCTTTCTACATTTACAGAACAGGAAATGACTTGGGCAGTTTTGCAAATAGTCTGAAATATGAGTTTCAAGATGTTTCCTTTTGCTATGTATGGAGATTGACGTTCTGCACAAAATATTGTGTCATTTATGTAAAAAGGGTTGCTTTATTAGGGCATGTGGACCTCATGGGGGTGGTCCCATGTTTTATCTCAGCATCTCTCATTCTGACAGACTAGTTATCAGAATGGCTGCCTTATAAAACAACATTCAAACCTCAATGGCTGCTGCAGAGAAAATGCCTGCTGGCTGTGGCTTTTCGTGGCAAAACCCACTGTTTGCAGAGAGTACCAGCAGGGAGATGAGTCAACCTCATTTTTGTGCATTCGTTCGTTGGGTTGCAATGTATTTTATGTTGTATGTTCGAATACTTCAATTATAACACTTCTTCCAAGTACCCATAACTTCATTTTATTAATTTCTGCTCATCTTTCTATGTTCCACTTTAGGTTTTTATAATAACAATACAAAAATCGCAGTTAAAACCTTAAAGGCAGGATCCATGTCCGTAGAAGCATTCATGGAGGAAGCCAACTTGATGAAGACGCTCCAGCATGACAAACTAGTGAGACTTTATGCTGTGGTCACTAAAGAAGAACCAATTTACATCATTACCGAATACATGGCAAAGGGTAAGTATTTTGTCTAGAGAAGTCATATTTCTATAAACCAGAACTGAGTACTGAAGCTGATATTTTATTTAGTAAATGAAGTAAATGCATATTAATGTAACTATTTAGTATGTAAGATACTTTATATTAAAGGAGTTTCAGATTGGCTTCTATTCAAGGGAACAGGCTCTGATCTGCAGTACTCGGCAGCGTCCATTACACGTAGAATAGAGCTGTGCAGTGCAGCTAAGATCAGTGTTACTATCTGGCCTCCAGCAGAGCAAATAACAGAGGATCTGCCCAATGTTGGACCTCCACCAATCTGATATTGGTGACAAATCCACTGTATAGGTCATCAGTTTCATATGAACGTCAATCCCTTTCATTTTCTGTGTACTATAGCCACAGTGTGTTATCATTGGATAATCTCTTTTTTCACCTCTTGTTATTTATCAGGAAGCCTGCTAGATTTTCTCAAGAGTGACGAAGGTTCTAAAGTTCTTCTTCCAAAGCTGATTGACTTCTCCGCTCAGGTATGCATAATATGGTGTCCGCATTGTGGAGGTTCATGCAGTCTTGTGGATTGCAGCTGTCGTGAAGTTGTTGTTGAGTTGTGAGTTGCAGTGGTGTCACTAATCTTAGTTCCCTGCACTTAGTCTCATACGTACCAGCCGCCATCTTTTCTGTTCTCGGTGCCGCTCCAGTCGGTCTCAAGCAGTTTGCAGGGTAATCTGGAAGTCAAAACTCAGTGTAAGGTTATGGGAGTCAATATGAGGCCAGATCGAGGCTCTCCTATACTTAGATTGAGAGCGTTTGACCATGGCCTCTGACTTCCAGTCCGTCAGACTTTGCGGTCACAAGATAGCAGCTCGAGACCAAAGAAGCACAGGGAACAGCTAAAGACGGCAGCTGGTAAACATAATATCCGGCTCAGTTACCATGCGTTGGTGGCACCACTCCAGCTCTCAGATAAGTAAAAACGCTGACGTGGTGCTTTGAATAATAGAAAATCTATTGCAAAAATGTATCTTATCAATCTAGCACAACATTAGTATGTGTAGCCCTGGCCTAAATATGATTGTCATATGGTTGGTAAGTGGTGATGAGCGAGTATGCTCGTTACTCGAGTTTCTCCGAGCATGCTTGGGTTGTCTCCGAGTATTTCAGCATGCTCGGATATTTAGTTTGTCGACGCAGCTGCATGATTTGCGACAGCTAGACAGCTTGAATACATGTGGGTATTCCCTAACAAACAGGCAATCCTCACATGTATTCCAGCTGTCTAGCAGCCGCAAATCATTCAGCTGCGTCGACATAAACGAAATCTCCGAGCACACTGAAATCTTCAGAGACAACCCAAGCACGCTCGGAGAAACGTGAGTAACGAGCATACTCGCTCATCACTCCTACTTAGCAGCTCCCAGTTGAGACTCCTAATACTGAGTCAGAATAGAAGCCCCCCCCATCTTGGGGGATTGGTATTTTCCAGGTATTTGATATATTTCTGATTCTTTTAAATATGCCATGAACATCTAAGGACTTGTTTAAATTATACAACCTGCTGTGTTGAAAACAACCAATCGGCTACATATTTGCCTATCAGTGATCATTTAATATCTTGCTAAGACAGGCAGATCACATCTCCAATTCGCACAGAATGATCAGTAATAGATCGTTCTTTGTGCATAGAGTATCATTGTTCTTGTCAGCACGTCCTATTTACATAGGACAATGTGCTGCCGAGAATGGTGATCCTTCTTTTTTTAAGCCAATCATATGATCATTTTACCCAAAAAGCATTTTGCTCTTTCATTTGATGATCGTCTGGCTGTTTATACCCCACAATTACTAGGAAATGAGCATTCCTAGGAACTCTTGTTCCCAATAATCCTGAGGTATAAATGCACACTAAGGGTATGTGCACACAACCACTTTTTCGAGACCCCCTTGAAACCATCAAGTTTTTCAAACAGATGACCCTTCAGGAAAAACGCAGACAGTGTTTTCCCTTCACCCATGACAGCACACTTGAGAGAGGAATCTGCCCTCCAAGGACTGGAAACCCACTGAAATAAAAGACTGACACCTTTTCCCCACATAAGTTGGTGTCCTGTCCTTGATGGGAACCTTGTGCTGAGATACGGCGGTGAAGATCAAAGGAGAAAAGCTTACCCAGCCCTGTCCTGGCATTCGTAAAAGCAGGTGGCATGCCGGTGGTGCCGGCTTTCAGGGTCCTGGAATCGCCATCCATGGGGGGGGGCTCTTCTGTAGGTGCGGGCGGCAAAGACAGAGATGCTGAGCATGTCTGGGACCGCCGCCCCGTCTTACCCCTCCTCCTCCCCTCTGATAGATGCTGATTGCGGCCGTGCAGGATGTGCAGGCACATTCCACTGATGTCACGGGCGTAAGGCACGCTGGGAATGGGCGTGCCCGATTGACATCATAGGTGGCATGCCGGGCAAGATGGCGGCGCCCTATACAAGTATCACCAACCGGGGAGAGTGGGGAAATAGCGCGTCCTGGAGGTACTGGAGGAGGCGGGCCAGGAAGGAGGCACTGTGGGTTGCACATAAATTAGGGACAGACCACAGAGGAGAGCGCTCACGCTCCAGCTCTCCTTCCTGAAGTATCGTGAAAGAACAGCAGCAGCCACATCGTCTACAGCGTGAACACAGCAAAAGGGACAGCCATTCAATACTAAAATCCAGGCACTCATTAATAACGAGTGGAAACGACCTGAAAAAAATGTGCCTTACCCTCGTCTTCTAAAAAGAGATATCCTTTCGAGGAGAAGGATTCTGAGATATGGGACAAGGTCCCTAGAATTCACTGTGCTGTATCAAAATCCTCAAAGAGGTTGGCCCTCACATTGAAGGTTTGAGGCTAAATCCAGTAAGAGTACATTAATTTCTGGGCCTTATTCTAAATTCTGAACTTCAGACTTGTTCAATAACAAAATAAACAAGGTGGTAGATCTTGCCTCGGCAGCGATCAAAGTACCTGTCCCTGCAGCTTCTGTGGGAAATTCTGTCTGCACGGAGGTTGCTAAAAGGACATTTAGAAAGGAAAGTGGATCTTTGTTTAGAAACCAGAAACTCCCTCTCATGGTGGACAGATAGGGGAAACCTAATATCAGATGTCCAATGGATAAAGCCAGTGAGCAACATGGTCACAACCGATGCAAGCAATTTAGGTTGAGGGGCACACCTGAGAGATCGCACAATTCAGGGTTCTTGGCCACTCCTCGAGAGGGGGTCAATCGTCAAACCTGAAAGAGTTGTGAGTGGTAGAAAGAGCTCTGACAGGCTTTCTTCCTTCTCTCCTTGGTCGCCACGTCAGTATCATGTCAGACAACCAGGCTACGCAGGCGTATATCAACCACCAAGGGGGTACAAGGACCCACTCCGTAGTGAAAGCAGCAGACAGTCTCTTTTAGCTGGCAGAGCAACACATTCTGTCCCTAACAGTGCTGTAAATAAAGGGGACGGAGAACACCAAGGCAGACTTCCTAAGTCACAAGAGACTGAAATAAAGGGAATGGTCCCTAAACTCCCATGGGTTTCAGCAATTAGTTCCTTTATATGGGGTGCCAGAAACAGACTTGTTTGCCGACAAACAGAACAGGAAACTGAAAAAATTCTGTTCACTAAACCCAAGGAAAATCCCTTATGCGGTGGATGCCCTTCAGAACTTCGGAACTTCATGATGGCATGCACTTTTCCTCCAATAGCGTTGATTCCAGCAGTTGTGAGGAATATCAAGACTAGTGATGAGCGAGTATACTCGTTGCTTGGGTTTTCCCTAGCACGCTCAGGTGGTCTCCGAGTATTTGTAAGAGCTCGGAGATTTTGTTTTTGTTGACGCAGCTGCATGATTTACAGCTGCTAGCCAGCCTGAGTACATGTGGGGGTTGCCTGGTTGATATGGAATCCCCACATGTATTCAAGCTATTTGGCAGCCATAAATCATTCAGCTGCGGGCGACGAAAACTAAATCTCCGAGCACTCACAAATACTCAGAAACCACGAGCAACGAGTATACTCACTTATCACTAATCAAGACTGATCAGGCGAGGGTGATTCTGATTGCTCCATTCTGGCCGAAAAGACCATGGTTTTCCCTATTAAGGATAATGTCTGTGTCGGATCCTGCCAGAGTTCCCAGATCTTCTCACTCAGGGTCCAGTATGCCACTCTCAAGTGATGGGCTTCCATCTAGCAGCATGGAATTTGAGAGGGCAATACTGAGTCAGAGGTTTTTTTCAGGGTTAGTCTCCACCTTGTTAAAAAGTAGAAAACTTATAGCAACAAAAATTGTTGTTAATGTGGAAAAAATTCCTGGAATTCTCGGGAAAGACTTTGGGAAAGAAGACTCTAGTCTGTTCCATCCTGGAATTACTCCAGAAAGGGTTTGAGCTAGGGTTGGCCACTGGTACCCTCAAGGTTCAGGTTTCAGCCTTGGGTGCACTGTATAACTATAACCTTGTGGCTAATAAGTGGATTTCAAGGTTTATAGAATCCTGTGATAGACCCAGGCCAGTTCCAACTCCAAGAGTTCCCCCTTGTGATCTAAACCTAGTACTGGATGTATTAACCAAAGACCCATTTGAACCTTTAAAGGAATTGTTGGTTAAATATCTTCCCCTTAAAACTATTATACTGGTAGCACTGACTTCGACCCGTAGGGTGAGTGATATCCAGGCCCTTTCAATAAGTCCTACTTATACGCAAGTGTATGAGGATAGATTTATAATAACACCTGATCCTGCCTAACTTCCCAAAGTAGCCTTAACATTTTATAGGAGTCTAAAGATTGACCTGCCCTCCTTTTGTAATAACCCTAAAAATTCAGGGAAGGAGAAATTTCTCAGTCTTGATGATAGTAGAACACTGTTCGAGTACATGTCTACAACTAGACAGTGGAGGAAAATACAGTTCTGGTTTGTAGCCTTTCAAAGTAGCAGAAATGGGTACGGGGTATCAAAAAGTACCATTGCAAGGTGGATCAGGGAGGTTATTAGTGTAGCCCACTCTGCTAGTAGTTCTCCTATTTCTTAGGTCATCAGGGCTCACTCCACCAGAGCCGCGGCAATCTCCTGGGCAGAGAAAGCAGAGATATCAGTTGATCCTGTTTGTAAGGCCGCTACCTGGTCCTCCCACTGTACTTTCTTTAAGCACTACAGACTGGATCTATCCTCCTTGACCTCTGATAGAAGTGGTGGTCCCTCCCTAAGATGTTTCGTTTCTCCATAAATCTTAGGTGTACTGTGTTGTGTGAAGGGAAAACACCAAGGTTACTTACCGCTAGCCGTTTTTTCCAGAACCCTTGACAGCACCTCCTTTGTCACCATATGGGTGTGCACTATAGATTGGGTGTTTGATTAAGTGTCGGTTATGTATATAATGTTGGAGGTCCTCTCATGCTCTGTAACCCAACTGATGAGGGGTAGAGGTGCAGTCTTTGTATTTCAGTAGGTTTCCTGTCCTTGATGGGGCGGGGATCCCTCTCTCAGGTGTGTGGTCATGGGTTCTGGAAAAACTACTGGTAAGTAACCTTGGTGTTTTCCTGAATCGTTTTCTTTTTTTTGATATTTTTTTTACTTATGTATAAATGGAGAATGGCTTCAGCCACCTGAAGAGTGGTCAGGCCTCCTCCTTTTAACTACTTTGTGTCTTTCAAAGCTTTAGTGGTTAAAAAAAAACTCAAAAAGACTGAACATATGCCACACATCGTTTTGACATTGCAGTGCATATGTTCTTTAGCATTATTTAAAGAGCTTTTTAGACAGATTTCAGAGTGGACCCTCCTGAAACAGATGGCTTGTGCACGCGCCTTTAGTTGGGTTTACCCTGGAAAAGCAGTTTGTGTTATAATGACCCATTCTGGCAGAAGAGAATGATTTACTTGATAGGCAGATTCTTACCCGCTGTTTATGGTACAGGAAACTGTTTACAGTGACAATATCTATCTATTAGAGAGGAGCCCGTAGTCCTCTCCTTTATCCACTAATATTACTGAGAGTGTGAGTCTTTGGCTCCCGGCCATCAGTTTATATAAACCTAGGATGCAAACTTGAGTCCTCTACCTGTCCTCACTTACAATGGGTCATTGTGTGCTGCGTGGGCAGCGGCGGTCCCGTAATATGCCCTCATGAAGATGTTGTTTGTTTATATGTAAAGGAGAACACACAGATGCTTAGACAAAGGGCTCGCTGAGAAACTAGGAAGTGGAGATAGGCATGCAAATGATACATGTAATGACCCACAAAAATGTGGAGGTTTGATAAAACATGGAGGAAAGCTTGTCTCCTTTATCTCCGATAACTCAAGTGGAAAGGAATGAAGGTTCAGCCTCTCTTTATCCTGGGTTAATAATTGTCTGCTATTGATTCATGTTTGTTCCTGTACAGAATTCATTGCACAACTTTGTGTCTGACCGGCTGATGTCTTTTCCACTTCCGCATTCATAAGGGCACTTTTCTAATGTTCCCTTTTATATTATACGAAGGTGTAATGGAAATGATTTATGAAATATCATCATACACAGACCAGCTAGATATGATTTCTATGTATCCTCTGCTGCGTAGTGTACAGGAGGCATTTAGGGCAGTGTTGTAAAAGCTGAAAATGATGCATAAACTACGGTATGCATGGTTTCCATATGAAGTTATGTATTTTCAGATACAACTCAATCTAGTGTGCTAGAAATTCTGTGTCAGTTTTCGTGTCCTTCATCATCATCGCCAATTTGTACTATTGGGAGAACCTTGGAATCCCCGGTGTCCAATAATGAATATTAGTTAGTCAACAACAGATCTCAGTTGGTCCTCGTGGCGCACCTCCCTATAGTTACATACTGGAGCAAACTAATATTCATGTCTGCGTTCTCCCACTGATGTGTGTCCTGTCTGTTCCTTCCTCATTTCTCGGTTTCTGTCTTTTCCATTATGTGTTTGCGTTCATGTTAGCTTTGATCAGAAGGAAGACTAAAGAGGGAATAAAAAGGAGCTAGCGAGAGGAAGTCATGTTGAAGAAAATTGGCAATCAATTACTGGATAGGATTATATAGAATTGTGCTGACTAGATTAGCCCCTTAGTCCATGAGGTGGAAGCTATCTTTTAGTTCCTTCCTTCTGGGCTTTTTAAAGTGACAGTGCCTACGTAAAGACTGTATTAGACCAGAGACTCTTACACCAGCAATTCTAGTAACCAAAAAATAGCAGATATCCACCACATTCACCCTCAGAGTTGTAGAAGGTACAAAGTAATAAAATCCTGTGGCACAGCTAGTAGTCCTGGAACATAACTTTTTCTTCTGGGAAATTCTTAGTGGTAGTGACTAAGCGCCTCTCTGACCCATGGAGGTGCCTTCTATGTGGCTTATAAGCGAATGCAGGATTTGGTGAAGCTGTGTGAAATGGTTGAGGGCCTATCACCTGTTAATCACCTGCTCCACCTCTATTAAGCTGTTATCAAGGATAACAGTGGTGATAACATCAAGTTTATATATTAGAATAAAGGAGATAAGTTAACATTTGGCATCATCATTACTGTGAAAGCTGCAGTATGAAAGAGGAACTGAAAGTCTTCACGGCCAGCATGTGAAAAAATACAATGCAGCCCTGGAAGGGGAACTAACATTCACAATGTTGCAAAAGATGAATGTGTTCATAATTTTTCAGCTCTGGCAAAAATTAATAGACCACCACATCAAAACCTGTCATGTGCAGCCCAATCTCCAGACCTGAACCCCTTTGAAAACCTCTGGAATGTAATCAAGAGGATGATGGATAGTCACAAGCCATCAAACAAAGAAGAACTGCTTAAATGTTTGCGCCAGGAGCAGTGTGAAAGACTGGTGGAAAGCATGCCAAGACGCATGAAAGCTGTGATTAAAAATCATGGTTATTCCACAAAATATTGATTTCTGAACTCTTCCTGAGTTAAAACATCAGTATTGTTGTTTCTAAATCATTATGAACTTGTTTTCTTTGCATTATTTAAGGTCTGAAAGCACTGTTTTTTTTTAAATGTTGACCATTTTTCTTTGTCAGAAAAAAAAAATATTGCTTGGAAATTCGGAAACATGTGGTCAGAAGTTTATAGAATAAAAGAACAATTTACATTTCACTCAAAAATATACCTATAAAGAGAAAAATCAGACAAATTGAACATTTTGCATTGGTCTCTTAATTTTTGCCAGAGTTGTATATTCTGAGTAACAAATTATAAGCCACACTTAAAATTGTTTATTTAGATGTGAGGCCTGTAACTCTTAGTGGAACTAATGCTGGCCATACCTGACATAGCTGATGGATGAACTCTCCATTCAAATTCCATCATAAACGTGCGCCGAGAGTTGAGCATGAATGTATACCCTAATAGGGCGAAATCAGTGCAGCGTAAAGGGATTGTCCAGTAATTGACAACCCTTGCTTAATCTCTTCAGGACTTATATATAAAGAAAAAATAAGCAACAATCTATACTCCCCTCCTGCAGTGGTGCTGTTCCAGCGATATTAGTGCCACTCTTCCTGGCAAGTCAAGTGACATTGTCACACAGTTGCTGCAGCTAATCGGCTACCACTGATCAGCTACATTATTGTCACCCTCATGGAATATTGATGAGCTGCAGCCAATTAGCAGTCTCAGCTGCCGCTGATCGGCTGCAGCTCATCAGTATTCCATCTGATGAAAAAATATAGGTTGCAGCTGATTGGCTACAGCAGTTACGTGACACAACAATGTCCTGTGACAACATTGCTGGAGCGGCACCGCTGCGGGATTTCAGTATAAATTATTTTTTATTTTCTAAATAATTACTTTTACCTTCTGTTTGGTGATATCTACTTGGTGGAAATTGAACCTTGCAGCTTCCTGAAACTGGTGGTCTCTGCAAGCAGAACAAAGATTTGCTTTTGTTAAAGTCCAACATGTTAGATTCGCATTTCCCCATTGTCTGCTTAGATTGCCAGCAGATTACACTGAAATGTTTTGGATCTGCCATCGTAAATCTCCTGCGTATGGACAGTTTTAGACTTGCATTGTGAACTGATGCCTGTAGTGCATGGGTGCTTTTAAACCAAAAAAATACTTGGTTACATTGCCCTATTTATTTTAGGTATTTTCTTGACATGTATTTTATAGATTTTCTTTCCGCATTGTGGGGCATATTTCATTTAATTCTGAGGTCTTCAAGTTACTAGAAACGTGTTTTACCAGATCACCCAGTGCACAAAAATTTGAAGTAAGCTGTGGGTCAGATTTCAGGAGAGCGACCAGGTTCTTGCAAGGAAATAACCCATCATGGTATCAAGAACGACACAGCTGGGGGAAAAATAAAGCAGTATTGTACAGACATCACATACGTTTAATACTGTGCTAATCAGAAGAATCTACACTACAGTGCGTCAGTCAGTGGGAAGGGATCATTTATGAGTAAAGTACAATATTAACTCTCATTATGTAATCTCTTACAGATTGCCGAAGGAATGGCGTACATTGAAAGAAAAAACTACATCCACCGAGATCTTCGAGCAGCGAATGTGCTCGTTTCCGAAGCTTTAATGTGTAAAATAGCAGACTTTGGTCTGGCTCGTGTTATTGAAGATAATGAATATACAGCGAGGGAAGGTATGGGCCTACTCCATGCTGAATATCATGAAACCTATTCAAAAATACACACTACACCAGGGGTCTCAAACTCGACCAAGGTAGTAGGCTGCACATAGAAAAAATGTAAAGTTGACTAGCTGCATTCCTTATCATTAGTTTTCTATACAACTTTTTTTATCAATTTTTTTTCCATTTTTACGTCCGTATAATGAAGCTACATTTCTTGTATTTTTTCTAAAGTGTTGAGCATGTAGGTTGTAGTACAGTTTTATACCTTTGGTCGTTCCAGATGCAGTTCATTTCATTTTTATATAAAACAGAGTTTTCGTGGCAAAATATTTTTGTTCTTTATTTTATACTTTTTAAAAAAAAAAAAAAAATTTTTTCCCTTAGTACCTATAAGGGACTTTAACTTTTAGTTGCCTGACCACTGATCTAATATACAGGTCCTTCTCAAAAAATTAGCATATAGTGTTAAATTTCATTATTTACCATAATGTAATGATTACAATTAAACTTTCATATATTATAGATTCATTATCCACCAACTGAAATTTGTCAGGTCTTTTATTGTTTTAATACTGATGATTTTGGCATACAACTCCTGATAACCCAAAAAACCTGTCTCAATAAATTAGCATATCAAGAAAAGGTTCTCTAAACGACCTATTACCCTAATCTTCTGAATCAACTAATTAACTCTAAACACATGCAAAAGATACCTGAGGCTTTTAAAAACTCCCTGCCTGGTTCATTACTCAAAACCCCCATCATGGGTAAGACTAGCGACCTGACAGATGTCAAGAAGGCCATCATTGACACCCTCAAGCAAGAGGGTAAGTCCCAGAAAGAAATTTCTCAACAAATAGGCTGTTCCCAGAGTGCTGTATCAAGGCACCTCAATGGTAAGTCTGTTGGAAGGAAAAAATGTGGCAGAAAACGCTGTACAACGAGAAGAGGTGACCGGACCCTGAGGAAGATTGCTGAGGAAGCAGTGGACTGAGTCTGGTGTGGAAACATCCAGAGCCACCGTGCACAGGCGTGTGCAGGAAATGGGCTACAGGTGCCGCATTCCCCAGGTAAAGCCACTTTTGAACCATAAACAGCGGCAGAAGCGCCTGACCTGGGCTACAGAGAAGCAGCACTGGACTGTTGCTAAGTGGTCCCAAGTACTTTTTTCTGATGAAAGCAAATTTTGCATGTCATTCGGAAATCAAGGTGCCAGAGTCTGGAGGAAGACTGGGGAGAAGGAAATGCCAAAATGCCTGAAGTCCAGTGTCAAGTACCCACAGTCAGTGATGGTGTGGGGTGCCATGTCAGCTGCTGGTGTTGGTCCACTGTGTTTCATCAAGGGCAGGGTCAATGCAGCTAGCTATCAGGAGATTTTGGAGCACTTCATGCTTCCATCGGCTGAAATGCTTTATGGAGATGAAGATTTCATTTTTCAGCACGACCTGGCACCTGCTCACAGTGCCAAAACCACTGGTAAATGGTTTACTGACCATGGTATTACTGTGCTCAATTGGCCTGCCAACTCTCCTGACCTGAACCCCATAGAGAATCTGTGGGATATTGTGAAGAGAAAGTTGAGAGACGCAAGACCCAACACTCTGGATGAGCTTAAGGCCGCTATTGAAGCATCCTGGGCCTCCATAACATCTCAGCAGTGTCACAGGCTGATTGCCTCCATGCCACGCCGCATTGAAGCAGTCATTTCTGCAAAAGGATTCCCGACCAAGTATTGAGTGCATAACTGAACATTATTATTTGATGGTTTTTTTGTTTGTTATTAAAAAACACTTTTATTTGATTGGACGGGTGAAATATGCTAATTTATTGAGACAGGTTTTTTGGGTTATCAGGAGTTGTAGGCCAAAATCATCAGTATTAAAACAATAAAAGACCTGACAAATTTCAGTTGGTGGATAATGAATCTATAATATATGAAAGTTTAATTGTAATCATTACATTATGGTAAATAATGAAAATTAACACTATATGCAAATTTTTTGAGAAGGACCTGTATACTTCTGTACTGCAGGATATTAGATCTGTCAAGTTTTACTCTGACACCTCACATGTTAGACCCTGCTTATTGAATGGCCTTAGGCTGGTTTCACACTTGCGTTTTGATCTGCAGCTTTTTAGCACTAAAAAACGCATGCGTTTTTTAGCATGCGTTTTGACGCGTTTTCGGCAACGCATGCGTTTTTTGACGTTTAGTTGCAGAAATGCAACCCGTAGTAATTTCTAGCGGCGTTTTTTTGCCGCAAAAAAAGCATGCGTTTATTCACGGCAAAAAAATGTATTGCTGTCTATGTAAACGCATGCGTTTTTAAGCGCATGCGTTTCTATAGAAAAACACAAAAAAAACAAGAAAACCCTAACCCTTGGGTTACTAGGGATCCTAACCCTAAGGTTAGGATCCCTAGTAACCCTAGGGATCCTAACCCTAACCCTAACCCTTGGGATCCTAACCCTAACCCTTAGGGTTAGGGTTAGGATCCTAACCCTTAGGGTTAGGGTTAGGATCCCTAGGGTAACGGTTAGGGTTAGGATCCCTAGTAACCCTAGGGATCCTAACCCTAACCCTAGGGATCCTAACCCTAACCCTTGGGATCCTAACCCTAACCCTTAGGGTTAGGGTTAGGATCCTAACCCTTAGGGTTAGGGTTAGGATCCCTAGGGTTAGGGTTAGGGTTAGTAACCCTAGGAATCCTAACCCTAACCCTAGGGATCCTAACCCTAACCCTTAGGGTTAGGGTTAGGATCCTAACCCTTAGGGTTAGGGTTAGGATCCCTAGGGTAACGGTTAGGGTTAGGATCCCTAGTAACCCTAGGGATCCTAACCCTAGGGATCCTAACCCTAACCCTTGGGATCCTAACCCTAACCCTTAGGGTTAGGGTTAGGATCCTAACCCTTAGGGTTAGGGTTAGGATCCCTAGGGTTAGGGTTAGGGTTAGTAACCCTAGGAATCCTAACCCTAACCCTAGGGATCCTAACCCTAACCCTTAGGGTTAGGGTTAGGATCCTAACCCTTAGGGTTAGGGTTAGGATCCCTAGGGTTATGGTTAGGGTTAGGGGTAGGGTTTGGATCCCTAGGGTTAGGAGTAGGGTTATGGTTAGGGTTAGGATCCCAAGGGTTATGGTTAGGGGTAGGGTTAGGATTAGGGTTTGGATCCCTAGGGTTAGGGGTAGGGTTAGGGTTAGGGTTTGGATCTGGATCCCTTTTGTCACCTTGATGGTGGGGGGTGGCTTATCAGTGACCTGGTGACCAGGACATTCTTCTAATAAAAAGCTACCCCAACCCTAACCCTAGGGATCCTAACCCTAACCCTATGTAATTCTATTAATAGTGGGTTTTCTAGTTGATTTTGATGATTGTCAGCTGTCACACACTTCTCAGCATGCGTTTCAAAAACGCAAACGCAGGAAAAAACGCATGTAAACGCGTCAAAACGCCGCGTTTTTTTTCTGCATGCAAAAACGCATGCGTCTAAAAAACGCAGCGTTTGCATGCGTTTACATGCATTTTTTCACCACCTGCGTTTTTTTTTTTTAACGCTGCAGATCAAAACGCAAGTGTGAAACCAGCCTTACAGGCCACCGTAGCGGAGCCAAATTCTCCTTTCCATTTTCATTCATCATCAATGACCCATCAGCATGGGAAAAGGGCACCTCCATTCCAACACACTGCGCGCTGAAACATTGTGCTTCAACGTGATGTCATTAATGGGGGATGGCACGTTGCCCTTCTAGTTTGGTCTCTGCCATCCTCAGAATGTATCGGGATCTTCTGTGCCCCATGGGCCACAGATGATGGCCTCAGGGGCCGCAAGTGGCCTCCGGGCCGCGTGTTTGAGACCCCTGCTGTACACCACTGCCTCATACACTTTTGTCTGATATGTTCCACAACGGATAATCTAGCCCCCTTGTAGGATGCATGGTATATTAATGGAAAATAAGTCCAGCTCACCGTTGAAGACATCTTGGTGGTGTTTGGAGCTCAGAAAACACTGTGTCAAGATGTGAGGCAATTACTTGGATAAATGGGAAGTACGGCTCAACAGACTATGGACAGACTTTATTCACGGAAGAGTGTGATAGAGGATAAAACAAAATCAGCAGTAACGTTACATGATATGTGACATTGACGCGTTTCAGGTGACTGCGCACCCTTAATCATGCAGTCACCTGAAACGCGTCGATGTCGCATATCATATAAGCTGTACTGCTGATTCTGTTTTATCCTCTATCTCGCTCTTCCATTAATTAAGTCTGCTTACAGTTCAATGAGCCGGACTTCCCATTTATTTTTGTGTGTGTGATGGTATATTAATGCTGTTGGCAAATCTTTAAGAAGATGTCACACACCAAGCTTAACATTTGCCCCAAAGAAATTGTGAAGGTATAATACATACAATATATTGATTTCTACAGTCTTGAAGTATTGCAATGTGTTATTGACAGCCAGTCTAACAAATGTACCCCACCAATACAATATTCATGCCATTAATTATAGATCAACCTCCTTGTATTTAGAACAATCAGTAACTTGGGTCCATCCAACCACAGCCTTATATTGGTGCCATAATCCCTAAGGATATGCCGTCATGTGATGAAAAAAAAAGTCCCACACTCTTAAAAGATTTTCTTACAGATTTGCTACCTATTAAACATTATGCCTTGAAAAGGTTGAAATTCCAAGTGAAAATCTGCAGAAAGAATAGACATCTTGAATACTGAAATTGAGCACTATCTTATCAATTCCTGCAATGATCTTTATCCCAGCTTATGGAAGAGATATGTTAATATCTCATGCATTTTGATGCCGCTGTAATATGCTACCAGTTTTTCTGCCTAGAAATCCAGGATAAAATTACTTCCCAAGAGTCCGAAGTAAGAAAAGCACTATAGAAATAGTGTATTTTACCATTTACCAGCACACAAGGAATCTCTTCTTCTTCCTTCTATTTTGTATGTCTTTTTTTTTTTTTTTTTACGTGTGTGATTTAATATATTTGCTGTTTCAGGTGCAAAGTTCCCTATCAAATGGACCTCCCCAGAAGCTATCAACTACGGTTCATTTACCATTAAGTCAGATGTGTGGTCATTTGGAATTCTGCTGTATGAAATTATAACATACGGAAAGATCCCATATCCAGGTGGGTGTTTAAAGGGGTTAACTATTTATTTATAACAGATAATGATCTTGGCTACTATCTGTAGCTTCCTACTTTCCAGAGATATTTGCAATAAAATGTACTCTTTGCATAAAAAAAAAAATCCAATGCAAATGTAATGCCTCAAACATTTAGAAGAAATTGTTTCAGTCGGGCAACCACTTATAAAATGCCCATTTATAAAGCAACACTTTACACATGTATTAAAATAAGTAGACAGCCCTTCCATTTCTTAAGTTTGGGGGTTCATAGATTTAAAGGGATTCTGTCACAAGGTTTTTGCTGCCCTATCTGAGAGTAGTGTGATGTAGGTGCAGAGACCCTGATTCCAGCGATGTGTCACTTACTGGCTATATTTTTTTATAAGTTTTCTCTGCTGCAGATCTACCATTTCTCTGAATGCTGAGCTCTGTATAATTCTGCCTGCAACCTTGATTAGCAGCTTTCTTTGTACACTGTGCATAGGCAGAAAGATGCCAATCCATGCTGGGGGCAGGGTTATACAGAGTACATGGCAGCAGGTTTACTAGTCTTCTGGTGATAATCTTCTGCTGATAATACTGATTTTATCAAAACTACATCAAGCAGCCAAGTAAGTGACACATCGCTGGAATCAATCTATATCATGCTGTGCTCAGAATAGGTGGCAGGAATTGGATTACAGATTCACTTTACAGAGGTAGTCCACTACTATTACATTGATGCCCTATCCTTAGGATGGGGCATCCTTGTCTGATCGGCTGAGGCCTGACACTTGGCACCACCGCTGATCAGCTGCTGAAGGTGCCAGCAGCGGTGGCCGTCGGCCGGAAGTACTTACTTGGGGAGCTGGCTGTCTACTTGTAGTGGTCGGGGCTTCTTGTTGCACATCCACCTCCTATTGAATTGAATACTATAAGTAGACAGCCAGCGAGTACAGCCGGCTGACGCCCACCGCCGGTGGCACCGATTACAGCCAATCAGACATTGATGTCCTATACTAAGGCTAGGGCATCAATGTAAAAGTCGTGGACAAACTCTTTAAGGTTGCAAGAAGACACGTCTAACTGAGTTCAATCTATAACCTATTGTGTTGTCCCAGAGGAAATTGTTGGAGATTAGGCTGCCATCAGCTAGTCATCTAGGCATCCAACAAAATAACGAGTCACCCCATTAATGAAGCAACCAAGTAGGACTTACATGTAGGGTCAGTTAAGAAAACTATGCAGCAAATATGTTTGCTAAATTATCATCATGTACCTTGTTCTTCGTATTTCTTTAGGGATGAGCAATACAGACGTGATGTCTGCGCTGCAGCGCGGCTATCGATTGCCACGCATGGACAGCTGTCCAGAAGAACTTTATGATGTCATGAAACAATGCTGGAAGGAGAAAGCTGAAGAGAGGCCGACATTCGATTACTTGCAAAGTGTCTTGGATGACTTCTACACCGCAACAGAAGCGCAGTATCAACAGCAGCCATAGATCACGGACAAACCCTCTCGATACTGTGGGCAAATACTGAAGATTCTCTAGATCCTGAATCCCCACGTCCAGGAGTGTACTGTGCTTTACAATGGCTGTCTGATGTGCAGGCGTCAGACAATATATGGGTACATTACATGCGGCCCTTAGTGTCAGGCTCTATCCATGTGTGTGTACATAATGGACTAATTTAATCTGTTTTCTTTATTTGAGTATTTAAAATATTTTCTAAGACCTAGCTGTGAATTTCCACCTGTTGCGTATTACAGCATGTACAGCCGTCTGATGGGTTACTGCAGTGTAGGAGACCACGTCATTCATTGTTCAGCGATCTGTTAATATATAAGCTGAATAGAGGTACATGTAAAGGTTTGCGGAACATTGCGATTGCCTGATATTTCGTAAGTGGCCACACTGTCCGTGCGGCTCACCCAGAGATAACACGAGTGTCATATATTATGTCTGAGGTTACTGCAAATACCATGCACATAGAAAGAAAGCTAAAATAAGGCTGGCTGGGACAATGCAGCAGGTTTATCTACAGTCCTATGCAAAACTATTAATGACCTATTGTGAGTAAGCCGAGACACACTCTTGTCTATTGCAGATTTACATGCTGGGCAAATTCCAGGTTAGTTCAAAGATATGAGATTTGCTAAGTGTTATACACTCAGGGACTGTAATAGAAAACATTTTTTATTACCTATAATCACCCGGTTATTGTATCGGAAGAACAACATGTAATGAACTCGAATGGTTCAGGAAGGGTCGTGCAGTGGAGACATAACAGCTTCTTATTTTATTTTCATTTTTATTATGCAGATAATAGAAAAGTGTCTTTAAACATATGGGCCAGAGAATCTGTTCCTGCCTCTCGCCCGCAGGCCATATTTCTTTTTTTTAACGCCGTTCCACTTCCCTTGTATTTTTCTTGCCTTTGGAACCAATATTTGATGCACAAATCCTGTATTAAACACACAAGTACTTGGTCTAAAGATGCCTCAGTTTGCTCCTGAAAGTGGCAGAAAATAATCAAAATTTTACCAAATTTGAACCGCACTTGCAAGAGAGCGACTGTCCCATTCTTTTATGTAATCCACCACTAGTCCAGGTCAAACTACCCCTACAACATCTCTGTGCCAAAGTGGGATGTTCTTCAGCCGCCATTGTTGCCCACCTCTACTAAAGTGCGTATTGTGCAGCATTGTGTAACTGTAAGCGACCCGTCAGCGGTGGCAGCATACTGTATGTGATTACTGTATGTGATTACTGTATGTGATTACTGTATGTGATTACTGTATGTGATCTCGTTTCTTACTCGAGGACCACTATGGGTGCATGTCATTACTTCGCTGTTTTGCTTTGGCTGTGAGCTACCTGAATTAATCACAGTCTCAGCGACTTTTCTAGACTTCACTTGAAAGTAATGTATATAATGTTTTTCATTGAGTATTGTGAAATATTAACTTTGTTATGGAAGTAATGCTTTTTATGTTGATTATATACATCATGCTGTATAAAAGGCTTGTTCAATTTAAAAAAAAGTCTGTGTAAATGTTACTGATAAAAAAAAAAAATAGTAAAGCTACTTTTACCATTATTTAATTGGACTGTGCTTAAAAGTGAATCTGACTCATGATGAATAGTTTACAGGGGTTGCCTGGCTCAGTGACTGCAGACTTGTGAATCCCCACACCATGTGCACTGCGGGCTGTGAGGATTCTCCGTGCGGACCGTGGCTCCAAGAATGCTAACTTGAAGGGCGTGGCCTCACGCAATGCCAGTGTATTGAACCAGGCCAGACAAGTCTAGAAGTCTAGTCGGAATGTGGCTGGAAGTTGCAAATCACATACTTGAAGTTGCATGACTCAGCACCAGAGAATCCTCCCAGCAGCCTGTGGGTCGGGGCTTTATATGGTGCTCTGATTATATATTCATTTGTATCTGCCCCCTATTTTACATAATGCATATAATATTGTTGATAATAGCTATAATATTGTGGCTATTATGAGGCTTAGAAAAACATTTTTTACAAACAGCAAAAATGGCACCGGTGCCTGCCCTTTAGCATCTGTCTCTTACCAGTAGATGCTATTGCACATGCATCAGAGCCATTTTGGCTGCAGCAAAATGTAAGGTAAGAGATAGATGCTACTGCGCAGATGCCGGTGCCAATTTGCTGGATGTAAATCACAATAGCCACAATACTATAGTTAGTATTAATAATGTTACAAATCAACAATATTATCAAGAATGTTATCAACAATATTATATGCATTATGTAAAATAGGGGGGCGGGTCAGTGAAGCATCAGTGAGCGGTCATGAGCGTATGTAAGCACCACAAAAAGATCCCCCACTGGCCGTCCGGGAGCAGGACAATCTCATTAACTGAAAACTACAAATAGAGATTGAACAACCACAAGACGGATTTCATCAACCCAGGTATCATTTTAATCAGTATAACCGCGCCAACTTGACAGTGTCTGTAGGTTACTCGGCACAATCCTGCTGACAGGTTCGATTTAAAGGGAATCGGTAGATATGGCACACCTCTTTACCTCCTTTCCGACATTGGCGTAATAGTACGCCCATGTTGGATTCCCACTGTTTCCCCCTGTTTGGTCCGGGCTCCGGCGCTGAGCCCACACCTTTCCGGGCACATGACAGCTGATCTATACAGCTGACATGTGCCCACAACAGCCGCAGGTGGAATTGCGATTCAACCACAGCTGTTAACTAGTTAAAAGCCGCTGTCAATCTCTGACGTTTAACTTGCGCTTACCGGAAGTGCATAGCTAATCCAACCCATCGATGACCCCGTCCCACGATCGCAGGTCACCAATGGGTTGTCATGACAATCAAAGGGTTCCATCAGACCTTTATGGTTGTCATTTCCAGATTGCTATGAGCGCTGCCCCTTGATTGGCGCTCATAGCAAGTGAGCATTACTGCTACACACAGGCAATCGGATCATCGCCTGTGTGTAGCAGAGGTGATCAAAGTACTGCAGCTTCTAGTCTCCCATAAAGACTATTGAAGCATGCAAAAAGTAAAAAAAAAAAAAAACTTTGAAAAATAGTAAATAAAAAATATAAAAGTTCAAATCACCCTCCTTTTGCCCCATTCAAAATAAAACAAAAAAAATATCATATATACACATATTTGGTATCGCCACGTTCAGAATCGCCCGATCTATCAGTATAAAAAAAGAATTAACCTGATCTCTAAATGGTGTAAAGAAAAAAAAAAAAAAAACTCGAATTTCATTTTTTTTGTTTGCCACTACATTGCAATAAAATACAATAACGGGCGATCAAAAGATTGTATCTACACCAAAATGATATCAGTAAAAGCGTAAAACAAAAATAAGCCCTCAACCAGCCCCAGATCACGAAGAATAGAGGAGCAACAGGTTGTGGAAAATGGCGCCTCTTTTTTTTTTACATAATTTTGCATATTTTTTTTTCCACCACTTAAATATAAAAGAACCTAGACATGTTTGGTGTCGATGAACTTGTAATGACCTGGAGAATCATAATGGCCGGTGAGTTTTAGCATTTAGTGAACCTGGTAAAAAAAAAAACAAAAAAACCTGTAATTGCACTTTTTTTTGCAATTTCACCGCACTTGGAATTTTTTTCCCACTTTCCAGTACACAATATGTTAAAACCAATGGTGTTGTTCAAAAGTACAACGTACAACTTGTCCCTCAAAAAATAAGCCCTCACATGGTCATATTGACCAAAAAATAAAGTTATGGCTTTGGGAAGAAGGGGAGCAAAAAATGGAAATTCAAAAACTGAAATACCCCTGGTCCTTAAGGGGTTAAAGTGTAACTGTTATTATGCTAATTCTTTATATATAAATGCAGTGCAAATAAATGCTGATAGTTGGGGGTCCATGTCCTGAGACCTCAACGGATTGCACAAGATATCCTCTAAAGTGCACAGCTCTTGCATGCAGTACACACACAGTAATATATAGGCTCAGTAGTACATCTATGTCTGTACACCATTTCAGAGTTGTGACTAGACCCTTAGGCTGCCGTCACACTAGCAGTACAGTATTTGGTCAGTATTTTACATCAGTATTTGTAAGCCAAAACCAGGAGTGGAACAATTAGAGGAAAAGTATAATAGAAACATATGCACCACTTCTGCATTTATCACCCACTCCTGGTTTTGGCTTACAAATACTGATGTAATATACTGACCAAATACTGCTAGTGTGACGGCAGCCTTAGGGCTCATACTCACTTGCGAGAAACTCGGATGAGTCTTGCACGTTAATACCCGGCACTGCACCCGGCACTCAGAAGTGGAGCGTGTGGCTGCATATATTGCTACGCGGCTGCACGCTCTGCTCCTGAGTGCCGGGTGCAGTGCCGGGTATTGACGTGCGAGACTCATCTGAGTTTCTCGCATGTGAGAATGAGCCCTTAGGCCGGAGTCACACTACAGTGTAATAATTATAGGGGATAACTCAGGAGACTCTTTGCATGGAACAAGACAACTACATTACACAGTTTTATAAGTGGTAAAGTCTATATTATCACATGGTGATTCAAACAGGTGCAGAGAGAAACTCAAGTCCACAACACTTGGTGTAAATATTAAACGCAGCTTAAACAGTCTATAGGGAACTTCAGAGGAAAATGCAATCACGCAGAAAGTCTATGAAGCACAATTATTCTTGAGGATACTTGACACGAATAATTCCTTGTTTTAGTCCAAACACAGATAGATATGCTTATAAGGCAGTTCAAATAATATCTTAGCACAACCAGGGAGGCCTGGGTAAAAGTCTCAGGTTTTTGAAGAGCAGCAACAGCTTACATGTCCAGCAAATGCAGATGGAAGTAAACACGAGCAGCAGATGAAGGAGGATTACTGGAAACTGGTGTATGCAGCAGGAACTCAGAGCAGAGTAGCAGGATCACCACACAGGTTCACAGGAGCAGGTATATAGCCAGGGAGTACCAGAGTCAGGAGCTGGATGCAAGGCAGAATACTCTAGCACAGACTGAAGGCTTGGGTGGAGTTTTATAGCAGGAAGACACAGTGCACGTGAGACCAAAGACACCATCTTGGAAAAGGGCAGTAATGCACAAAAGGTAATAAAAATGTTCAGAGTCCTGACATACAGCGAGATACGGCCGAGTCTCGCAGGTTAAAAACAAGCTCTGGCACCGGCACTTGGGAGCGGAGCGTGCAGCTCCATGTATTGCTGTGCGGCTGCACGCTCTGCTCTGGAGTGCCGGTGCCAGAGCTTGTTTTTATCCTGCGAGACTCGCAGTATCTTACTGTAGTGTGATCCCCGGCCTTAGACTTAGGGCTTGTTTCCACTTACGAGAAACATGTCCGTGTCTCGCATGTGGAAACCAAGCTGTGGCGCCGGCACTTTGGAGCGGAGCGTGCAGCTCCATGTGTTCCTATGCGGCCGCACGCTCCGCTCTGGAGTGCCGGTGCCACAGCTTGGTTTCCACATGCGAGACACGGACATGTTTCTCGCAAGTGGAAACAAGCCCTTACTGTTGAGCCAGTACCACTCTGGGTGTGGTCTGCATACAAGAGCTGTGCTCCTCAGAGTAGTGAAACTGTGAATGGTTATTAAATTAGTTAATTTTGCATGTTTTTAATATTTTTTGACTAGATATCACCGTAAAAACATGAATCTGTCAATGAATGTATGGAAAGAAGCTATCAAGTTATGGACTGTGAAAGAGGGCTATTACAGACACACTGCACCAGCCTGTATTATGGACACGCTCCACCAGGCAGTATTATCGGCATGATACACCAGCAGCACCACGGCCATATCCTTGACCCCTATTTGATGCTCATTTTTTTTAAAGTGTTTTTTAGTACTCCCACAGTCATGGGTACAGATTAGAAAACTGTGCTTTTACGCATAGTACTATCACAGACATGGGTGCATAAAAGTAGAAGAATGTGTTTTCAAGCACAGTAATATCACAAACATGGGTGCATACTAGTAATGAGCGAGTGTAGTCGTTGCTCGGGTTTTCCTGAGCACGCTCGGGTGACCTCCAAGTATTTGCTCGGAGATTTAGTTTTCATCATGGCAGCTGAATGATTTACAGCTACTAGCCTGCTTGATTACATGTGGGGATTCCCTACCAACCAGGCAACCCCCACATGTACTTAGCCTGGCTACTAGCTGTAAATCATTCAGCTGCCGGGAAGAAAACTAAATCTCTGAGCAGTCATAAATACTCGGAGGTCACCCGAGCAACGAGTACACTCGCTCATAACTAGTGCATACCAGTAGAAAATGTGTTTTACGCAGAGTACTATAACACACATGGGGGCAGATTAGAAAAGTATGTTTTTACGAATGACTCCCACATATAGGGTTTCAGATTAGAAAAATTTGTTTTTAAGCTCAATACTATCACAGACACGGTTGCAGATTAGAAAAAAAATTTTTTACGCACAGTACCATTACAGACACGTGTAGAGAGTACACACAAAGAGACTTTTTGGAAAACTGCACACACAAAACCTAATATTGTCCCTCACTCCAGCTATGTCCCATCCGTGCGCTAGGCAGATCAGAAATTTAAAAATATTAATAACCTTGACCCAGGAGGCAGATATTCAAGTGAAGGAGTAGGAGGAACAGATGAAGATGGGCGTGGTGGTGTAGGTGTAAGAGGCAGAAGTGGATGAATTTTTTTTTGTTGTTTTTATGGATTTTTTTTTTTAGGAAACTGACTTACAACGAGTATACCATTATCCCCCAAAAATCTAGAATCAAGAGGCGGAGGTCCAAGTAGAGGAGGTGGACATGGCGGTGTAGGTGGAAGACGCAAAGAAGGAGTAATCTAACACTGTTTTTGTGGAGTTTTTTCCCTTTTTTGTGTTTTTCTTATTTTGTTGAAGTGACGTAAATCTGGAATTAGCAAAACAAAAAATAATCTACAACCAGGAGGATGTGGGGGTGTAGGTGGAAGAGGCGAGGGAGAAGTTATCCATCAATTTTTTTTTCTTCATGAAACTGACTTAAAACAGCCCAGAATTAACATAACAAAAAATAACAATATAGAACCAGAGGGCAGCAGTCCAACAGGAGGAGGAGGTGGAGAAGGACATGGCGGTGTAGGTGTAAGAGGAGGAGGAAGCCAACACTGTTTTTTTGTTTGTTTTTTTAATTTGGGGAGGCACCCAAATTAACCAAATGGCAAAAAGAGTTGAACACTGGTTGGGTGCGACTGGTATAGTTGTCTAGTCAGCCAAAGGTATGGGAAAGTCGTTTGGGATGTACGCCTGGTTCATTTTAATGAATGTTAGCTTCCGCATATTGGCTGTGGACAGGCAGATGCTCCTGGCTGTGATCACACCCCCTACACTGCTAAACACACTTTCCGACAGTACACTTACCACAGGTCAGGCCAGCACTCTCAAGGCATAAAGGCCATATGTCCAATTTGGAGACCCAGATATTAAATCAGTTAGTATGTGGAGACGTGTGGACACGTACTCTTCTACCATGTTGTTGTAACACTGCATCCTGCTAATACAGACCGTATCAGATGGTGGTGCCTGAGGTTGTGGTGCACCAAGAAAGTTTTGCCACACTTTGGCTATGCTAACATTGCATGCATTTGTATTCACGCATTATGCAATTCTGCTCCAGTGACGGACATAATGATGGTAAGTTGTCCTTGTAGTAATCAGCACTGGTAACAATGCAGGCAACTCGGCAGTCATTGTGCAGGCACAGCAGCATATATTACCTTGTGTGTTCCAGGCTGCTTTGAAAACAGTTCCTCATCCTCCAAAACTGTCCCCGGGCTGGACAGTTGTGTAGCCGGCTGCTGTTGGTACAGCAACCCACCCTTTGAGCCATGTGTGGATGACAGGCCCGATGATGGTGCTACTCGGCCTTGCTCTTCTTCCGCCTGTGCCACCACATCATCCATCATCTCCTGAATTGTTTTTCCCGTCAGGCATATAAGTGGTATAGTAATGCTGATGATGATGTCATCAGCGTTGGCTAGATTGGTGGAGTGTTCAAAGCAGCGCAACATGGCACACACATCCCGCATGTGAAGCCCACTCATTGGTGGTGAACTGGTGTTCCGCAGAGCGACTCAACCGTGCGTGCTGCAGCTGAAACTCCACTATTGCCTGCTGCTACTTTCACAGTCTATCCAGCACATGTAAAGTGGAGTTCTACCTTGTTGGTATGTCGCATATGAGACCGTAAGCGGGAAGACAAAAGGGGTGTTGCAGCAAAGACAGGCAATCAACAGAAGGGTGAAAATGCCAAAAGCGCACACACACTGCCCGCACTTTTTGCAGCAGTTCTGACATATGTGGGTAGTTTTTCAGAAAGCTCTGCAGCACCAAATTCACACATACGCCAGGCACGGGATGTGCGTCGAACTGACTAGACCCAGAGCTCCTATGAGATTTCACGGGTTGTCGCACACCACCAGGGTGGGCTTGAGGTTCACTGGCACCAACCACTCATCTGTCTACTGTTTGATCCCAGTCCACAGCTCCTGTGCATTGTGGGATTTGTTCCCCAAGAAAATTTAGTTTCAGAATAGTCTGCTGTTGTTTCCCCCCTGGCTGTACTGAAGTTGGTTGTGCAGTTCTCACTGTGACCAGATGAGGTGGTGATGGAGGAAGCAGAGTTAGAGGAGGAAACCTGGACAGAGAAACGCAGTCCTTGGTGGTGGTAGGACATGTGCTAGAACACCTTTGTCTCTTTCCCAGCTGCTACTACATGTACCCAGTGGGCATTTAGGGAGATGTGGCTGTGCTCACTGCTCCACATATTGGTCATTATGTGGACTTTGTCACTGATGATGTTGAGCAGTGTTCACCTGATTTGGTCCGCAACATGTGTGTGCAGGGATGGCCAGGCCCGCCTGAAAAAATGGCGTCTGGGAACAACGTGCCGCAGGACAGTCACCGTCATCAGTTTTTTAAAGCTGTCTGTTTCCACCAGTTTTTCAAAGGACAGCAATTTTGAAGTGCTGTCATTTAGGACCATGACATTATGGGTCGGTAGGGTGTATTTCCTCTTTCTCGTGGGGGTTTGAGGGATGAAGAGCTGAACACTTCCATGGGGCTGTATGGAGATGCTTGGTGAGACTCTTGGTGGTGGTGCTGTCACATCCTCTCTTTGCGGGGAGGTAGGTGGCCCTGTTGATCGTGAGCAGGAGGAAGAAGCCGAGACCACACCAAAAATGGAGCAGGAGGAGGCTCAGATCTATTATGCTTTTTAAGGTGTGTACTCCACTGCACCTCATGCTTTGAATTCAGATGCCTCATCATGCAGATGGTGCTCAGGTTCAGAACATTGATGCTTCACTTCCGACTCCAATGGCACAGCGTACAAACCACCAGTCGATTGTCGTTAGCACATTGCCTGAAAAATGCAACGCCAGCGATCTCCTTTGAGCTGACTTTGGTGTTCTCATTTCCTTGGCATGGTGGGCAATAGCAGCCGATGTACTAACTTGGGGCTACCTGCTGTGCTTTTGTACCCTGTTTCCCATTTTTCTGTGCTGCTGGGGCAGCATGCCCACCTCCTCTTCCTCCTCTGAACTGCGTCGATCACTAGGATGGGCTTCACTCCAAGTGGGGTCTTGGACCATCATCCACCTCATCATCTTCAACCGACTCCTCATTGCTACCATCCTTTCCGGTCTGCACACTACAGAAAGACAGTGCAGTTGGCAACTGTGTTTTGTCATCATCAGATGTGCTGCGGTGGTCCACTGACCATGTTCACTAGCCCTCACACATACTGCTCTTCAAACCTAACAAGTGGTTGGGCATCAGTGCACTCAGTCTCTTCCTTTCCTGGGGCAGGGCCAGGTGGCTGGGCCACAGAAACCTAGCCAGCAAACTCAAAGGCAGAAGAGACTGCTGCATGACTTTCAAATCAGCCAAACAGTCTGAGCCCCAAGGTGGTGAGGTGGAAGCCAGATGACTAGTGATGGGCGAGCACTAAAATGCTCGGGTGCTCATTGCTCAGGTCGAGCAAATTGTAATGCTCGGGTGCTTGACCCGAGAAACGAGCCCAATGTAAGTCTATGGGAAAACCGAGCATTTTTCCGGCAGTCTGCAGAGAGACTAGAAATTGCGGAAATCGATGGGAACAGTGCTCAAATGACATGGCAACAGCATGGGGAAGACCCCTGGAAGCATTTATGACTCCCAGGTCACTGCTGTGAACAATGTTGTCAGAGTCTTACGCCACTTTTACAGACTCACAATAAAACATACAAAAACTAAACCAAAATGGATTTTCCTGGGAAATATGTTAAGGAACATCCTTTCCAGGGTAATGACTTGTATATATGGCAAAATAAAAAACAAAAACAAAAATGCTCCTCCCCCCTTGGGCTATGTTCACACGTAGCGTTTTTGAACTTTAGCATTGCTTTCAACCAAGACAAATGCTGGGAAATGTCATTTTAACATTTTACAACCTTATCTGGCCATTTTGTGTGTGACACACCATCAGACACACCCTGTTTAATTTATGAAGGAGGGACTCTGAAAGTCACAAAGCCTATTTTGATAGGGCCATCGGGCGGTCTTTACTAGTCTTAGAGAGCCATCAGCCAGCTATGCTTTGTTGTTCCCGTAATTAAACAGTGGGTCTCCTATACAGTTATTGCGTATGCAGTGAGTGGCAGGAGTGCCCAAAATTTGGACGCACCCCAATAACCCTTTGAAGAGATGTACAGGAGGACCTCATGAAAAAATGTTCCCATTATTAGGAAGTGGGTCTCCCATACTGTTTGCCTATCCAGTGAATGCAAGGCCTGCCAAAAATTTGGAAGCAATCCAATGTCCCATTTAAAGAGACGTAGAGGAGAGCCTGATGAAAAAATGTTCCCATTAGAAAGGAGCGGGTCTCCTAGACTTGTAATGCCCAAGCACTAAGCGTAAGGGGTGACAAACATTTACTCCTGGGGGGTATACATGAACATACTGTATACCAATTTTTATTTCCGGGCATCATAAACACCCTTTAAAAAATTATGTGTGTGTTGTAACACGGACCACGGTCACCCTGGTGATATGGTGGTGGAGGATTAGAAGGAGGAGGACAACAGCAAATAGCCAAAATCAGGAAGCATATACCCATGTGTGTGTGTATGAAGAGGTGCATGGGAATAGACCTCTCAAAAAAGACACTGGATTTGAGTTTATGTTACGCTGCTATCATTCAGTGGTGTTGAGAAGTCTGGCCCAATCCAGCCCTTGTTCATTTTTATAAGAGTCAGCCTGTCAGCAATTTCAGTTGACAGGCGGATGCGCTTATCAGTTATAATTCCACCAGCGGCACTAAAAACTCACTCTGACAAAACGCTAGCGGCAGGGCAGGCCAGGAACTCCAAGGATTAGAGAGCCAGACCATGCCACGTATCCAGCTTGGATACCCAATAATTATAAGGCACAGAGGAATCACAGAGGACGTTGGTATGGTCAGTAAGGTACTCCCTCAGCATCTTCCCAAACTTTGCACTCCTTGTGAGGGTACCCCGCACCTCAGGGCCTATGCTATGGGAGGGTCTGAGAAAACTCTCCCAGAACTTTGACAGTGTTCCCCTGCCTCTGCTGGATTGGAGTTATGTCTCTCTCGCCTGTACTCCTTTGTTATCCAGCAAACTGTGACCTCTGCCACCAGCATTTTCAGATGGGAATAATTCCACAACTAGGGCCTTCTGGTACTGCCCCATTTTACTAGACCTGTCTGTCTCGGCAATAAGAGATAGAAAGATTTCCGTGGGTCTAGAAGTGTCACCAACCAGTAATGACTGTCACCCAAAATTTTGAGAATGCCATGTGTGCCAGACTGCTAACAGCCAAGACTCACCAAGAGGACAACTGATACTCCTCCTCCTCTTTTCTTCTTCCTTTTCCTCATTTTCCTTTTCTTCCTCCTCTTCTTATTCCTCCTCTTCCTACTCCTCTTCTTCCTCTTCCTACTCCTTCCCTCCTCTTCTTCCTCTTCCTCCTCTTCCTTTTCCTCTTCCTCCTCTTCCTATTCCTTATTTTCCTCCTCTTCCTCTTCCCCCTCTTCTTCCTCTTCCTCATTTTCTTCCTATTCCTCCCCCTCCTCTTCCTCTTCTTCCTTGTCCTCTTCCTCTTCTTCCTACTCCTTCCCTCCTCTTTCTCCTCATCTTCCTCTTCCCCCTCTTCTTCCTCTTCCTATTCCTCTTCCTCCCCCTCCTCTTCCTTCTTTTCTCTTCCTCCTCTTTCTCCTCCTCTTCCTCCTCCTCTTCCTCTCCTCCTCTTCCTTCTCTTCTTCTTTCTCCTCTTCTTCCTCTGCCTCCTCTACTTCCTTTTCTTCCCCTCCTCTTCCTTCTCTTCCTCCCCTCCTCTTCCTCCTCATCCTCTTTCTCCTATTTTCTTCTTCCTCCTCTCCCTTTTCTTCCTCTTCTTCATCTTCCTATTCCTCCTCTTCCTTTCTCTTCCTCTTTCTCCTCTTCTTCCTTCTCTTCTTCTTTCTCCTCTTCTTCCTCTTCCTCCTTTACTTCCTATTCTTCCCCTTCTGTTCCTTCTCTTCCTCCCCCTCCTCTTCTTCCTCTTCCTTTTCTTCCTATTCTTATTCCTCTTCCTCCTATTTTCTTCTTCCTCCTCTCCCTCTTTTTTCTTTTACAAATCCTCTTTTTCCTCTTCCTTCTCCAATTCCTCTTCTTCCTCTTCCAACTTCCT